>NC_064868.1:86947038-87247038 GCF_024139225.1 Suncus etruscus | reverse complement strand
GACTTGCTTCTAATTGAGGAGAAAATTATTTTTATAAAGTGCATTCTGGGGGGCATTGTCAATGTGTGTAACGATATAAAGGGTTTGGGTATTTGTTTCCTTGTTATGTGCTATGTGTGGCATTGATTCTGGCTTTATTTTGGCTGATCCTTTTTTCTTTTAAGTTTAATTTGTGCATTAATTATATTTGCATTATTTTATAGACATCATTGGAAGTTTTTCCTATGAGCTTTTTGTATTTGCATTTGTTTGTAATGTGGGTGTCTTTTAGACCACCATGTTGATTGGGCCATTTATTTATTTGGTGTTTGGGCCACATTCAGAAATTCTTGGGTTTACTCCTGGCTCTGTGCTCAGAGATCACTTCTAGCAGGATGCAGGGGATGATATGGGGTGATATGATTGAACCCTGGGCCAACCACATTTAAGGCAAGCAACCTCTCTTCTATACTATTTCCTCAACTCCAGTATTTTTATATGTATTTTTCCCTTTCTAAAAATGTCTCTAGTGTTTTCTTTGTCTTATTTTCAGAACTACACTATTTTCTGGACTGTTTTGTGATTTCTTTATTTTTTACAGTCAAAAGTCGCACATAAAGCATTTATTTTAAATGTTTTAAGGATAGGATAACATTACATCATAATATAAAAATTAGAGAATTAACAGATTTATAGTTTATATTTCTAAATGCAGAGAACAGAGAACTGTCTATACATTGTATAAAATAAAATTAAAATAAAAAATGAATTCAAGCTCGAATGATGAGGTCATTTTTCTTAGTTTAAATGTGAATATGAAGACCTCTGAAGTTCACACATTTATTCGAACTTCACTGAGATAGAAAAGATAAGCATATCGAAGGAACCACAAGTATTTTGAAATATTATGGTTTCTTTTGTGACTTGCAGGTCTGCTTCTTTGCATGTGATGCATATGATTTGTTGTCTTTCTATGGACTTTTTTTTCCATGTGACTTCCCAGGAGGTACATTGGTAGCTCAAGGGGCCCTTCCAATGATTGGCAGCCTACAAACAGGCTGGCAGTTGGTATCTTCCTTATCAGGGAAGTGCTTTGCTTGTTAGCCTATACCTGGGACCATCACAGTCATCCCAAAGTGCTGTGGAGAATTTAGGGCCTCAGAGGTGATGTGCATAGGGTCACACGGTGTCCTGGATCAAGTTTTTGTAGGGTGTCTGACCCTAAACGCTGTGTTCTCTCCCAGTTCTGTGTTTGGCCTGTGGATTGTGACTGCTCTTTCCATTTCTAGATTCCTCCATCTCTGACCAGACAATGCCAAGATAAAGCCAACATGCTGGTCTATGGGAGTGGTGACCAGGGAAAATGAACATTCGATCCAGCACATTCCACCTGAGCTTGTTCTGTCTGCAGATTCTAGGTAGGATGAGTAAATTTTTCTATTTAACAAGGACATTTTAGGAAATAAAAGTATTTGTCATATAGCAAGTATGCTGAATTGCAAAAAAGCACAGGATTATGGGCAGGAGTTTGAAATTGAAGATAGAAGAGACAGGTAAGGAGAAACTTAGTCTCTCTTGGTTTTAACAAGGTTGCCTACTAAATGTACAGCAGATGAATGGAGTAACATTGCAGGAAAGGGGGGAAAGGCATCATAGAAGTCCTGTTTGGGGGGATTTCACTGTTGATCTTTTATGGACAGAATTTTAGGATGCTGAATGAATAGGCAGAGTGTGGATGGCTAGTCGGATTCATGTGGGTGGCCAGCCTTAGTTATACTGCATGCAGTGCTGCACTTAAAGAAATGCCATGCACGTGTCTTCAAGTATGTTTGGCATGTCTTTGAGTGAAGTAATGTATAACAGATACAACGATGATGCTGGCACTCAGAGATGGGGGTCTCACTCTCTGCTCATGATTTTGTTTCTAAAATCTTAGATTCACCAATCCAAGGTGGATCTAACATCTGGGAGTATTGAAGGAAATTCTAGGAGTTTATAACCCTAAAGGAGGATGCCCAGAAAAGATTCACTTGGAGGATTTCTATCCCTTTGTAAATGTTTGGAGCACAGTGTTAGCCCCACTACCCTGAGATCCACTCTGCTCAGTTCCTTTCTCAGAACAGTGTCTTAAGAATACCGTGACATGTATGAATGGCGCTGTTCTGAATAGAGGAGTAAGCAAAGACAACACTTTCATGATGTTGATGATGATGATGATGATGATGATGATGATGATGATGATGATGATAATGATGATGATGGCAATGCTAAAATCTTTGAGTTGAGATTCCAGGACTTACTGCCCATCCATGACCCACTTCCCAGAACTCTTGGGAGTACCTGGGGGGGATTCTCTGAGTGTTTGTACAACTTTGTCCCTCAAATGGCTGACCACATAGACACAAGAGTAGGAACATTATCGTCCTTCTCTTGTGCTTCTTAGACTATCCTCTGTCTAGTACTGAAATTTTCTTACTCTGTGAGGGCCTCTTTTTCCATCCAGGCATTTCACTGATTTGAAGTGATGATCAACAATGAGGGGTGCAAATATAAAAGCCACAGTCCTTTGTGCAACCACTATCCATCAATGGTGAGCAGATCTGTACAAATTTGAGGCCCTGAGTTCAAAACCACTATGTGGCTCTAACATTGTTGTGGACAGCAGGAGATCCTTGTCCTCTGGCACTAGTCCTTGGAGAGGTAGTTGAGAATCATAGCTATTTACAATAGCTAGAATCTGGAAACAATCAAGGTGCCCTTGAACTGTTGTATATATACAGAATGGTATATTATACAGCCATCAGGAGAGATGAGGTCATGAAATGGATGGACATGGAAACTATTATGCTGAGTGAAATAAGTCAGAGGGAGAGAGATAGATGCAGAATAGTCTCACTCATCTATGAGTTTTAAGAAAACTAAAAGACATTATTGTAATAATGCCCAGAGACAATAGAGATGAGGGCTGGAAGGACTGGCTCATGATATGAAGTTCACCACAAATAGTGTTGAGTGTTGGGACCGGAGAGATAGCACAGCGGTGTTTGCCTTGCAAGCAGCCGATCCAGGACCCAAGATCGTTGGTTCGAATCCCGGCGTCCCATATGGACCCCCGTGCCTGCCAGGAGCTATTTCTGAGCAGATAGCCAGGAATAACTTCTGAGCACTGCCGGGTGTGCCCCCCCCAAAAAAAAAAGAAATAGGGAAACTCATTGGGGCCAGTGAGGTGGTGCTAGAGGTAAGGTGTCTGCCTTGCAAGCGCTAGCCAAGGAAAGACCGCGGTTCGATCCCCCGGCATCCCATATGGTCCCCCAAGCCAGGGGCGATTTCTGAGTGCTTAGCCAGGGGAAACCCCTGAGCATCAAATTGGTGTACCCCCCCCCAAAAAAAAAACAAAAAAAAACAGTGTTGAGAGCAGTTAGAGAAATAAGTACGCTAACAACTACATGACAATGTTGATGAATGAGAGAAGTAAAATGCCTGTCTTGCATATAGGCAGGGGGTGGGGGAGGAGTGGGATGGGGGGCATTGATAGTGAGAATGTTGCACTGGTGAAGGGGTTGTTCTTTTTATGACTGAAACTCAACTACAAATATGTTTGTAATCATGATGCTTAAATAAAGATATTATTGAAAAAGAAAGAGAACCATAGCTCTAAAGGCTCTTCTGTATAAAGGAAGTGCTCTGCTGGGCCTCAGTGTTAGACTAGTGAGTGCTTCCTTTTACCCTCCACAGGAAGAAATAATCATTATCTTATGTTATTGGTATGTACTAAAGAATGTTGTATGCTATTTTGAGAGGGAGTTCTTTTGAAGAATGTTTAAAATTGTTGTGAAAGCTTAGGTTACCATTGTGTTACAATAAGGTTACCAGAGTGTTCACAGTCATGGTGTTGAGGTATGGTTAACCTTCCATACCATATCATGAACAAAATGCCTACTAGTCTCCACTGATGACCCCTTTCCATTTTTGTCCTCCATTCACATTCCTATATCATTAGGAAATTTTAGTTTTGTAATCTAATGGATTTGCCATTATTCTTTATAGTCTAATCTTTTGTTTTGCTTATCTATATACTGCAGATGATGAGATCATACAGTATGTGCTCTTTTCCCTCTCACTTATTTCATTTACCATAATACCTTCCAGTCCATTTCAGCAAATCATATGATTTTATCATTTTTGGTAGCTGCATAGTATTCCATTTTATATATCCTTGATCCATTTATCCATGGTTGTACATTTGGGTTATTTCCATGCCGTGTATTTTTACTAACATATATAATGCATATATCTTTTTGAGTCAATGTTTCTATGTTCTTAGGCTAGATGCCAAGAAGTGAGATAGCTGGAAAATAGATTATTTTCCATAGAGAGTAAACCAACTGACATTCTCATCAACAGAGACTGGGGATTCAAAAGGAATGTTTTCAACATGCTTGATTAGGACTTTAAGAATGGGAACCCTCCATAGATATGCCTTGTTGAATATCCTACTCTGTAAAGTGTTGATCATATATATTTAAATATGATTGGCAACTCTGGGGGAGTAACATTTCATAGGTATCACCTATGCAATAGCACCATGGGTTCTGTAGATACCAGAGTGCTCATTTGGTTTTGTGTGAAATAGGCTTTTTTCAGATCCTGGCATACCACTCTCTAAGTGCTATGTTTGCATCAACGACCCCAAGCATCACCAGTTCTAAACTCATCAACTTGACTTGGATCTATGTCCATGAACCAAATTGTGGTGGTTATTTGCTACAGTGTTTTATTTATTTTCAATATGGTTATGATGCTTGAGCTTTAATAAAATGTGATCTGAGATATACTCACAGTGATATCAACCATATCAGATACTATTTTGAAGTATAACTGTCGTAACAATTTCTAGGTTAGAATATTTTCTATGCTTTTGGGACATAAGTAATTTTATTTCTAGTATGGTCTGTCCTGTATTAGAGCGAATTTGGAAGTATATATGTATAGTTCCCCCCATTCTATATGAATTACAGTTGCTTGGAATGTAAATGAAGACTGGGCCCATAAAACATATAAGCTATCATGGATATTGTTACTATAGCTGCTACTGTTGAGGATCTGTTAATCAAGGGCATGTTCATATAGCTGGGCAGAATGATGATTTGTCTAGATATCTCCCTCTCAGGCGATGTTCAAGCTTTACTCCTGGCTCTGCACTCTGGAGTTGTATTCAAACAGCACAAGGGTTTAGTGACACTAAGGTCCCCAATGGAATTAATCCAATGCTTATCTTGAATGGAGACAACAAAAATGACACATCCTTCCCAAAAGTCCTCCAAAAAACTGATTCTCTATTTTGCACAGTAAGATATTTTATCCTAGGCATCTCTTTAGTTTATTGTTCTCACTTTATATATGCTTTCGGTTTTCTGTGAGAAGGAAGGATCCTTGTGGTCTGAGAATCAAAGGGTCAAAGGCAATCCCATAAAGTATAGCGGAGAGCAGGAACCACTGCACCCATGTCTTTACTTGAGATGACTGAATACTACTAAAGTGAGCTATCTTGTTTTTCAATGATAGGGGAAGAGTTGGGATTTTGTATTTTTAATTCAAGCTGATAAATGTTAATTATAATTCCTTTAGAATTTTTAATTCTGCTTTTGCCTTTTAATTTTTTTCTTCTTTCTCCATTTGTTCCTGTAGTTGTAGGAGTGATCTCTGAATACAGAGCAAGTAATAAAACCTGAGAACCTCAGGTTGTGGCAGGAAAAAAACTAAAAAAAAAAAAAATATATATATATATATAAGAAATATGCAAATTGTATATGTTTTCTAATTTTTGTGATGGTATTATATTTTTGCGAATATCCAAATTTATCAGATTTAATACATTGAATATATGCAGTTATTTCAAAAAAAACTATCAAACAATACTCAAATTAACTTACACATTCTCTATAACATTATCAGTATTTTTAGCTGCTTTTATCCCTCTAGAGTTTGACCAGCTGCTCAAAAAATTAGAGCCAAAATGATCTTGGGGGATCAGAGAGGTCGTACAGTCATTATAAGACATTTGCCTTGGACATGGTTGAGCCAGGTTTGATCTTCTGCATCCCATATGGTCCCCTAAACATTGCCAGTAGTGATTCCTGATTGCAAAGCCAGGACTAACCCCTGAGCAGCACCAGGAGTTGCCCCCCAAACAAGCAAATCTTAAATGAGAACGAAGTAGAGGACTTTTATATTTTCTCATTTTACTTATTTAATTCTTTAGATTTTTATTACATTCACAGAGATATGCAGCTACTACTCAATTTGATTAAAATTATAAAACATTTT
Organism: Suncus etruscus; assembly: GCF_024139225.1. NCBI lineage: Eukaryota > Metazoa > Chordata > Mammalia > Eulipotyphla > Soricidae > Suncus > Suncus etruscus. The sequence continues at coordinate 87,240,732 of NC_064868.1, read as the reverse complement.
TCTCACCTCCCAAAATGCCACATACCCTTTAGCTACGAGTTTCTTTTCTCCTGTATCTACAGAAGCACTATTTTACCACTTTCTGTATCTAAATATGAGTATTTCATTCACAACATGTGATCTTCTGGTTCCAATGATTAAGCTGAAAAATCAAGTTATTTGTGATTGTACTTCCCTTTTAATGTAGATATTTTCAGCTGTAAGTTTACCTTAAAGTACTTATTTTGCTTTGTTTTATAAGTTTTGGCATATAATGCTTTAGATTTATGCATATTTAAGCACTTTTTACTCCTATTTTTTTGTTTGGGGGTATTTACATCCAGCAGAGCTCAGAGATTGTGGTCCTGGGTAAGAGAAGACAGAACCACTAAGACCAAGAAATAGAATCTCCCCCCACACACACACACATGCAAAACATACATGAATTGGTCATGTAATAGTGATTAGAGGCAAAGCATGTAGACTCCAACCCTTTGGACCCTCTTCTTGGTTTGATTTGAGATTACTTCTTTGAGTTATTGCTTTGGAGTTTGTTGTTTCAAATCTGTATTTCTGTGAATTTTCACATTTCTTTCTGTTATTTCGTATTTTATTCTAATGTTGTTGATGACTCTGCTTTATATTTATTGTTTGTCCTTTTAACGTTATTGAGGCTTGGCCCAGAATTTAGTCTGTCCTAGAGAAAATCCCTTATGTTCTTGGGAACAATGTGTATTCTGTTATAGTCATATTATCTTTTTAATGTTTATAAAATCTATGGTGATGTCACCTTTTATTTATTGATATTGGCTATGTGTGTGCTCTCTTGTTTGTAATGTAAATAGGCAGGAAGTTATCATTATATTAATCTTTAGCAAAAAACAATTTCTGACTTTATTATTTTCTCCACTGTATATCAACTTTTCATTTTTGTATTCAAGTCTTATCTTTTTCATTTCCTTCCTTCAATGTGTTTTCCAAATATTTTATCTTTCCTCTTTTCTCCTTCCTGTGAGAATTATTGATTTTTCAGTCTTTCTTTAATTCTAATATATGTATAGGAGCTTCATATTTCTCTTCACCTTATTTCTGTGCTTTCACACAATGTGTTTCCATATATATTTTGTCTTTTTAACATATTTTCCATAACTAACATGTATCTTGAACATTTGTCCTGTAAAATATAAATAATGTAATTTACTCTGTTCATAAAATAACTTGATATTTATAATTTTTAAACTGTTGAGAATTATTTGATATCATAATGTCTTTTTTTTTTTTTTGGTTTTTGGTTTTTGGGCCACACCCGGTGACGCTCAGGGGTTACTCCTGGCTATGCGCTCAGAAGTCGCTCCTGGCTTGGGGGACCATATGGGACACCGGGGGATCGAACCGCGGTCTGTCCTAGGCTAGCACTGGCAAGGCAGACACCTTACCTCTACCGCCACCGCCCGGCCCCTGATATCATAATGTCTTAACACAGTTTCTGTTTTGATAAAGTTCCCATGTACTCGTGAGAAAGATTATACACTACACTCTGAGTATGATATTTTTAAGTACAATGATGTGATGAACATTTCTTACGCCATGACTACTTTTATTTTTATTTCTTTGGGTGTAGTCTTCCAAGCATTATTTGGGGGACCAGGAACTAGTTCTGGAGCTACTCCCTAATGATTGACCAACTAGAAGAGCTGGCTAAATGTTAGGGCCCTGCAACACTTTCTGCTCCAGTCAATAGTAGTCATGGGCAAGCAGGTTCACAGTGTACAGTGTTTGGGGATTTACAGGGAGCTCTAGGGTATATGCAAGGCCAGAAATTAAACTCAGGACTTTGTTCTTGCAAGGCATGGGTTCCTGATCCTTCAGCTCTTTTTCTAATCCCATGAATATTAGACCTTAATAAAGTCATTATTTTATTATAATTTATTAAACATAATATGTTTTATAAGAAAATAATTTTAAACTATCCAATATAACTAATTTTTCTTTCTTTAACTTTAGTCAAATGATGCTTTAAATTTTTAAATCCACTTTTTTTGAAGCATATTTCACTGAAATATTTTTGATATATGTACCTTACCCCACTGCTATTGCTTAGGTAGTGTCCTTGTTGTAGATCTGTCTCCATTTTGTTTAGTTACATCTCCTATTTATTCTTAAATTTATGTTTTTTCATAAGTGATATCTTAGGATTTTATACGATTTGACAAAACTTGATTAGACTCATGCACTTTACATCGCGTAATAGCTAAAGTTGACAACTTGACTTTTCTTTATTGGGGGGGGAGTGTTTGGGCCATACCTGGTGATGTTCAGGGATTACTCCTAGCTCTACACTCAGGATTCACTCGTGGCAGGCTCACAGGAACATATGGGATACTAGGGATCAAATTTGTGTTGACTACATGCAAGCAAGTTCTTACCTGCTGTACTATCACTTCAGCCTCAACTTTTTTTGGGGGGGGTTTGGTTTCTGGGCCACACTCAGTGACACTCCAACCTTTTTTTTCTTTTTATTTCTTTTTACTTTGTCTGAAAACTAGTGCATGTGCTTTCAAGTCCTGTGAGGCCAGCCTCAGTATTACTATTTCTCCTCTGGCGACCACCAAGACCAGTGTGTTTAGATCTGATGGGAAAGGGAGCTAAAGGGTCAACTTTACTTTTCTTATAGAGAACAGTTTTCTTTATTTATTATGTTTCTGCCTTCCCTTTCATTGTAATAATTCATTTTTAAATGCCATTCAATATTTCCTCCCAATTATGTTTGCATTTAAGTATTCTTTGACCATTTAACTGCAGTGACTATACACCACTTTAAGTGTTTAATCATTGACTGAGCTCCATCAGTGATCAATTTCCTTTTGGCCTCAGTTGACCCAGCTTGGCTTCCTGCTTTAGATCTGGCTTGGCTTCGTTTGACTTTTGATTGTGAGACTGGCAGGTTTCTCACACCTGAATGCATAAAGGCTTTTAAAGATCAGGTTTGCTTTTCAAAGATTTTTACCCTAATGATTTTCTCATGGGTTACAGTCAGTTGCAGAACCTGTCAAATATTGTGACTGTGTCTGTGTGTATGAGCACCTCAGCACAAGAATGGGAGGGGGGTTTCTTATTAGTTCTGAGCAACTGCCAGTTTTATGGACATATAAAATGCTCCTCAGATCAGCTAAAGCTTTTAACATTTGCTTTATACAAAAACTAAAATAACACTGATGGGTTCCCCTTTTCTCCCAACAAATTGTCTTGGCCTGTATGAAGTCTCATCCCTGTTCCCTCATTGGAAAATTCTCTTCAAGTAAAAGTAATAATCATCAGGCTATTTAGGAAGAAATTTGGCTTCTGGGCAATTTCATTCACTCCATCCTTCTTTAATGTTTTCAGAAGTGGAAATTTTTAGTAAGAAAATATTAGAGAGAGAGAGCAAGAGAGAGACATGCAGAGACAAAGAGATAGCTACCCATAAAGAAAAACTATGCTGTTTGCTTCTACTGCTCCTAGGTAATTATAGAAATTGTTTTTAAAACAATTATTTCTGCTTAGTTCACAGAGGAGAAAATGAAGTCTTGAAGGACATAATTTACTCAAGTTTGCTGTGTATATCTTATTTTTTTGCATGTGCATGTGTTTTATTTGGAGATAGGTGATGAGATACTCCTGGCTCTATACTCAGGGATCCAGGGATCCCTCCTGGTGGTGTTTGGTGGTGTTCGGAGCTTCAAATGATCTTTACTGTGCAAGGTAAATGCCTGACCCCTTTATAATCTCTGTGGCCCCATTGTTTCTGTTTTTAATGACAGAGCAATTGGAAATAGACAAATGATCAAAATAACAAAACTGGCATGTTTCTTAAGAAAAATGTTTGAAGATTCAGAGAGAGATGAAGAGGTTGGCAGGTCAAAGAGAATGTCCGAGGAAACCACGAGTCGGCAAGAGTAATGCAGTGGAATAGACACATATACTTAGAGCAGTAGCAATGGCAGGTGACAGTATGTGTGTATCCAGAGAGGCATGTAGTTGTGTGGGGGTAACCAGCCAGCCAGGAGATATAAGTGCCAGCATTCATCTAGTCAGAGGCTTTGTGAGCTAACTGTCCAAGGTCTCATGCACAAAGACTTGGGAACAAAGTGTTCTGTGAACTCTGTCTGAGCTAACTGAAAGATCAGTGCACACCAATCCAAATGGTTCTGCACAACGAACATTTCTGCCCAGCTTGATGCCACCCCAAGCAAAGAGCCTTGCTAGAAGAAGCTGCATTTCTTTCAGTATTTCCTGATGAGTTTCTTTCTTCTTAAAGAATTTATCTCTAAAGCCTCCTGTGCCTATCAACCTAAACTCCACTTTTTGCAGAGCTGGAGAATCTCCTGTGATGTGTCCTGAAACTTCAATGCATGTGGAGAAGCAAACTTGATTTTGTAGCTCCTGTCATCAAGCTATTCTTTAATACTTGCAAGTTTCCATCTCCTATCTAGTTTATGATCCTGGAGATTTCTTTTCCATTCCATCATTTAAGACCCAAAAAAGACTGGAGGAAACAAAGGTAAGTCACATCACCTTGTCCCTAGCATTAGTACCGATGACCTCTGAGGTGAACATTTAATCTGTAGAATTAATCAGTATTAATGCTTAATAGAGATCTAGGAGATGGGCCAGGTACCATTTCCAGTGGATGTTGTAGAGATGTCCAGATGCCTAACTCAACCTCTTTGTTCCAAGGTTTTCCTTTATATGTGTGTGCATGAGTGTGTGTGTATTCATGTATGTGTCTCTGTGCGTATGATGTTTGGGTCACACCTGGTATGAGCACTGCTTCCTCCTGGCTCTATACTCAGAAATCAATTCTGGTAGGCTTGGGGGTCCTTGAGGAAACAGATTGAACTGAAGTACTCGCAGTACTATTGCACCAGCTCTTTTCAAGTTTATTTTCAAAAGCCTGTCTATTCTTCCTCCAACATATAGCCTTGCAAGGTTTTCATTCTTTCCAAGAAAAGTTTTAAATATTGACTACATATGGGTGACAGGATCTGCTGGGGATGTGTCAATGCCTCACAAGTCTTAGGACTTTCCCTGGTAAACTACATTTGTGGGAACATTCCTTGACTCTTGTTGGGATATTCACTGGGGCCACAGCCAGTGGTGATCAGGTGTTACTCCTGGCTCTGCCCTCAGGAATCACTCCTGGAAAGCTCAGGAAACCATATGGAATGGCAGGGATTGAACCCAGATCCACCACATGCAATGTAAATACGTTACCCACAGTCCTGTCTCTTCATCCACTTGCTGGAATTTTATTTTTTTCATTCTGGAACTTCCTAGAGTGTCTAAACTAAGTCCTTCTTGTAATCTTATTGTCCTTTTCAGTCTCCCAGTAATTTTCATTCAAGTCAAGCCCAAAGGAGAAACCTTTGGACTCATTCTGGACATTGCTCAGGACTCCCTTACTAGTTTGTCTTCTCAACCTAAATTTTTTTCTGAAACCAGGTTGCAACTCCTAAATACCCTTGGTTGGGGAGCTGCCCAAGTCTGTAGATCTCACTCTGTGGTGGGTACAAGTCTGACTCTCAGTGGCCTTTCAACCATAGTCTTTTCCTCAGAAATTTCATATTTTGCAAACAACAGGATGACTATCTTTAACTTCCTACTAATCGACCTTCTTTGGGCTGAAACCTGTAAGCGTTCTGCCTCTCTCTGTTCTAGAAATCCTTGCCTGTCACCTGCCTCTCATCTCTTTCCCCTTGTCGTTCTTCCTTCAGCCCTGAAGGACCCCTAAGTCCCTCTTAAGCTCCCTCCTCCAGCTCCACAACCATCCAAACCGGATCTTCAAAAAAGTTTCTTTTCCAAAGGACGAGTAGCAGGGTTTTCATTTGTGAGCCTCCCATTCAGCGGTCTCCGACAATTAACTCTCTCCATCTGTCCCCTTGGACACGGCCTTGAAAGTGCTTAACAACAAGATGGCCATTGCAGGGAGCAAGATCAGACACAGTCCTCAAGGCTCTGACCTTGCCAGCACCGCCCTCTCCGTTTCTCCCTTTGTTTAGACCCCACTCAAATTGCCCTGGAGCCTAGAGCCCAGGTGCTCACTGCTTCTTTCAACGTGGACACAGGCGCAAGGCCTGAGCATAGAAGCAGCATCTCCCTGGGCCATGCCCTCTTCTGAGAAGACTCCGGGAGAGAGACTTCTCTCCCTCAGGAGAAAAGGTGACTCGATCTTTGCCCAGCTAAGAGCATTGCAGACGGGAATGCTCACAAGGACACCATGGAGTGAGGGCCCCCAAATATCTGCAGGTGATTTATGTGAGCAGACCTGTGGTCATTCTGGATGGGCAAGGTATGAACATTTTCCTCATTTGCACTAGAGTCATTGCCTCTGCTCTCCAATTCCTGGGCCTGCTTTAAAATCCTCTGTCCTCTTCTTATCTAGGAGAACTCGGCCCTTACCAGGACATCACATCTCCTTCCTGCTGGCCCTGTCATTCCTTTCAACTGTGAAACTCTTTCCTTCTACTGCTTGTTCATTCCTTCTCTTACTCATTCCTTTAATGATCCTCTCATGCCCTGCCCAAAGGGAAGGGACCTCATTCCTAAACTCTGGTTAACTTTTAGCCCTTACCCTTTTCCTGCACAATCCCACTGGAACCTATAAAACATCCCTTTACTCTGCCCTGCCCTGCCTTGGTCTGACACTTCCCCAGTCCTCATGAAATCTCTTTGCTCACCTTCTCCTCACAAAAGTAGGCTCCTCCTCAGATCTAGTCTAGGACATGTTCACCCTAAGAAAAGCCTCTGATGAGACCTCAACCCAGATATGCCATAAGTTCCTTCTCTGTATTTGAACAATTCCCAATCTATATCTTAATGCACCTTATTTCCACCACTACCTCCCACTTCTCTGTCTCATCTCAAAGGTGCTTTTCCTTGCTGTTTCTCTGGACCTGGTGTTACAAGCTATTTTGTTCTGTTTCAGCCTATGCTGGTACCTAACACTCTCCAGAGCTGACCTGGATGGTTTTACTATCTCTTTCATGGTAAATGCCTCCTTCTTAGGTAAGTCCTCACCTCTAACCATTCTCAAATGATTTTAATAGACTCCTGCTTCACTGTGCTGACTATGAAAACAATATGAGGCTCTCCTCCCTATCATGACACCACTATGATGATGCCATCATTAACGACATATGTGACATTGTGGTGGTTACCAAACCTCATCTGGCACAGCTCAGATGTGCCTTCCTACTGTCACTTATCTGATCTTCTTTGTCTCACAGGAACTTGAACAATCACAACCCCAAGAGCCCCCTATTCAATCATACTCTCCTCTTTTCAAAGAAGCCTTAGATTTTGAAGGGTCCTAGCCAGTTATTTTACCATTGGGTCCCCATCTTTGGATTATTGTGAAGCCCTAATTATTTACCCTCTGGGTTTTTGTTCCAAAGTCTGTTCACATGACTGCTACTCAGATTTTCTTTGGTGCTCTTAAACACTCTCTTGTTTATGCTCCAGCCTTGGTGCTCTCTGGCCTTTACAAAGATCTTTATGTATACAGACAGAGAGAAAATCACATTCAAATTTCACGTGCAGAGATCTGGGGCCGATCACAGAGCCGTAGCTGAATGCTCCTGTCAAATAGAAAACAGAGAGAGAATGATAAGTCTTCACTGGCTATTATGGGTTTGTTATCATGGGAAGCTTTCAAACTCATTTTTTGACAGTACATTGTGCCTATTTTCCAAATCAAGGCCTTGACATGATACACCATATAGCTTTCAGATTCATCTCCATCCCACCTGATCTCTTAGCAAACATTTTTTAAAGAAACTTCTTAGTCACTCTTCACAAAATTCTCCTTCTCAGATATTCCTCAACAGCTTTGTGGTAGGCACTTGAACAAGACTGATGTTATACTTCTCAGCTACACCTTCAGTGCAAGCTGACCACATTTGGTTTATTGGTGGCAATAGTTTCATACATGAGGGACAAGGAATAATCACATATAATTGTGTCCACAACTTGACAACTGAAGCTAGAACCTTACACTTCCTCTCAGATTACAGAACTTCATACTTCTATGAGGTTTTTGTAACAAGAGACAAGACACATTTTCCATATATATACTACCCCCCAAGTATGTCATTGATAGCTTACATTCTCATGCTACCACTTGAATGGAAATGGGTACCTAATTACTAAAGGTTCCCTGATAAAATGTGGGCAGTTAATTCTTATTTTTATATTGAAGTAGCACAATACCTTCTTTAAATAACTGTTACTCATTGGGAAGGGCATCACAGAGGAGGGCACTGATCATATTGGGAAGCAATTTAGCAGTGAAAACAATGAAGCTGGCAGTCCATCAGATGGAATATTCTACAGACACTTCTTGACACACACTCCCCCACTTTTCTTTACTATTCTGGCTTTTTTTTTCAGAACCCTGAACAAGAGTAGCAAACTCTCATCTCCTTGCCTCACAAGTCTGAGTGATGTCTACAAAAAAGCATTTATATTCTTCCCAAAGAACAGTACCCTGAGCTCTTCACAGGACTCCATGATTCATTGCACGTAGACAAATCATTTTCCACTAAAGTTTAAAACAACACTTTGTAATCACTGATCCAGATGCCAAGTGGGAACACATTGTCAAGGTTTGCCCCTTGTGCAGAGCACTTAATGCTTAGGGATATGGAAAGCCCCCCACACACACACACACAAGCAAGCTCTTCCAACTCATCAACCAGCTTTTCTTTTTCAAATCACCCAAAGGTGTCTCTGATAATTAAGTACAAGTTACATCCTACACAGCATCTGGAAAGAATAAACAAGAACACCCTGGGCTCTTTAATTTCTATGTTCCTTTGAACCCATGATTGAGCAGATCAACTCATTCTTTCTTAGACACCGTAGTGAAAGAATGACTTTCACTATACCTCTTGCTTTATGGTTTCCTTACCTGGGACTCCCTTGACAAAAAAATTTCTCCTAAACTGTGCTCATTCAAATCTGCCAAATGCAGGTATCATCCTATTTTAGTACTGCAAATTGGATCCTATTAAATGGTTCTTTGGAAGTTACTGAACCTCCCAGGTGGAAAGGGCTATATAATGTTATTCTCATGACACCAAACTTTTAGGAATAGGAACTTGAATATATATTAACTCTCTGAAGTCACCCATTACAGAAGTCAACAATTGCTTTTATGGTTTCACTGCAGATATACAGCCCTCTCATGCCTCTGAAGTTCTCCCTTACCTAAAATGGCTCTTTAAACAGATAACACTGAATCCTTAAGAGCAACTACTCACCTAACTGTGGGACTAATCTTTGCTCATTTTGTCATTCTGTTAGTGCTGCTGTGAAATTGCTGTGATACAGGAAATGGAGTATCTATGTCCACATCCTGTGTAAGTCCAATGTTCTCTCTTCTGTATTTATAGCCTCTAGTATTTCCCGGCATTATATCCCATATTTCCTGCTCACCTAAGGCCTCTACCTCTATAATCATATTCTCCAAAATATCAATGATGCTGTCAGTGAATTCATTACTTGGAGTGATTCTCACAGGCAGAAAGATATTCCTTCAAGTAACTTGGTTCAGATATACAGAATCAGAAATTACCTTCTCTCTTCAATTATAATTCTGCTAGCTTCTAACATGTCCTCTAAATTGAGAAGTGTCCTGTCTTGCTCCACAGCATGAACATGCAGTAAACACTGTATTTCTCCAATTTGTCGTAACCAATGGGTTTATACCACTGGCTCTCCAGACTGCAATCTTGTTTCTATACCAATCTTAAAAACTGATCTAAAGCCGCATCATTTTACATAAACACAGGTCATTTCTCCTGATAAATCTGACATCAAGACTGACATTATTTGGGCTGCAGTTGTAGAAGTAAGGAAGGCAATTGCCTTGAGTGCATCCAACCTAGGTTCAATTCTCAGCACTTGAGCCCCATCAGGAGTGATATCTGAGTCCAGAATCAGGAGAAAGTTCAGGAGCTTCCCCCAAACCAACAAGGAGAAAAAACTATCCCAAATGTAGGTTCACAAATGGCCTTCAGAGGTTTAGTCTTCACAAACATTTTTAATAATAATATCTTTATTTAAGCACCTTGATTACAAACATGCAACATTCCAACCACCAATCTCACCACAATCATTTCCCTCCTCTCCACTTCACAAATGTTAAAGTAAAGGCAACTGCCTTATTCTGCCTTCTCTAGAAGAAGGAGGCACTAGAAATAACCACTAGTCGATTTTGTTTTTATTATTCCAAACTGCTTTAATTTCTCCATTGTTTTTAACTATGTCCAGCCTATCATTTATCTATTCCATGGGTAGGATGACCAAGATGATTTCTCTGCTTAAATTGCACAATGCTAAAAATGTCACCATTGTACAGAATTGCAATAAAATGAAGCTCGCTCTCACCTTCATATTGACAAACCTACCTATATTTATCTAAAACCCCTCAACAGTTGGCAAATATCTTGACCACAACTTTTTCTTTCATCCCCATAATCATAGGGCATGCTACTTATACCATAATTTTATAACAACACTTGGGAGGTACTTAACCATCCCTGAATTCTCTTAATTGAATTATCTCACAAAAACTTCCATCAATACAAGACTGGGCTTGCTGACTTTTTTGGCCATAGCCTCTATTAGAGAGATTCATGATATAAAGTGAGATGAGGAAAGCACACTAGATCTCTGAAGATAACAATTGATCTTTCCTTATCTGTTTGTATTCAGTCCTCTCTGTCTCTACCCTCTAGTGTGGAACCTTAATCTACTTGATTCTTGGAATGACTTGTCCAATTTCTGCAGTTCCTATTCTGGAATTAATTTGGTCTAATGGGAGGTCCAGCTCACCATGACACAAACAGTGGAAGACGAATTAGTCTATGAGTTCTGGCAGGAGTTGATGCTGGGACAGAGGGACCTGTCATGAACATCCATGCCTAAGACTTAACATCATCATTATCAGAGGAAATAAAAACTCCATAGACCTCCATGGAAGCCACAGAGTGACAATTAGACTCATTTGTGGCTGTAGTCCTGTGGAGTAGCTGAGCTTTATACCTCTTCACAGCTCACCAAGGAGGAACCCAGGGATTTAGAGGACAGCAGTATTTGATGTTAATGAAATTTCTTGGTGGCCAAGAGTAAATTAAAAGATAGAACTCATGACTTAATGAACTTCTGGCAACATTGGGATACTGAATGCTTCAACTAGAAAATAGATGTTTGGTCAGGATTCAAGTGGCTGGTACCATTCTTCTGGTACTTTCGAGCTGTTCCTCTACTGCTAGTGCTTGCTCCCTGCTTGCTATGTTGTTTCATGTTTGTTATTTTTTCATGCAGACAATACAACCACAGAGCTATGCAAAAGATGTTCCTAATATTCCACTTTGGATATATTACTTTCCCTCATCCTTATTAAGTGACTTGATAGCACAGCAAGAAGTAAGTTCAAACAATGGATCAAGGGTCCTCTTTATAAGGCTATCATAAAAAATAAAATAAATAAGGGCAGAGAAATGGTAAAGTGCGTAGGACAATTATTAGTCTTGCATGTATCAAACCTGGGTTCGATCCCAAGATTGAATATGGTCCCCAGATCCCTGCCAGGAATGATCCCTAAGCACAGAGCCAGTAGTAAGCCCTTATTATCATCAGGTGTGGTCCCCAAACTAAAGCTAAATAAAATTACAGAGGACAGGATGTTCAGATATCTATCCAGGCTAGTGATTTAAGGGTTAAGACACTTTAAGACAGAGGCTTAAGCAACTAGATTCTTAAGGCCTCTTGCAGAAACATTTAGGAATATTATGTCCTGTCCTGAAAAACTGCCTTATTAGATAAGTAAAACATCAGTCTGCATAGTACCAAAGATTTAGCAATTCTGCCCCAGATTGCTGCCATCCCATGGAAAAAGCTCAGCAAGAAGAACCTGGGTTGCTTTCATATTTCTTCAGGAATTGTTGTTTGTTTTTTTAGGGGGGCCACACCCAGCCGCACTCAGGGGTTACTCCTAGCTCTGCTCAGAAATCGCTTCTGGCAGGCACGGGGGACCATATGGGATGCCGATATTTGAATCACCATTGGTCCTGGGTTGGCCACTTGCAAGGCAAATGGCCTACCAGCTGTGCTATCTCTCCGGCCCCAGAATTTTCTTGATTTTATAGGAGCTAACGTATGACAAACCTTTGTGTACATAAACCCGCTTTGCATTTTATAGACACTGAAGGTCTTCTCTGTTATCACCTGCCTTGCTGAGCCTATGTGGAATTAAATTTTATTTTATAACCCACTGTCTACTTGTTATTCAGTGTTACCCTCTTTGATCTCTCATCTGATCTATCAAGCATAAAAATCTCTTACCTGTTCTATAAATGTGCCTGCAACTTATTAAGTACATATATGTTATATGTGCTTACCTATCTGTGTATGTATCAAATATGTATTTATAACATAAAAGTGGTAAGAAATTCCATGTTTTGAATAATTCATTTTATTATTAGCCTACCTTTGATCACATGGATGATATGCCTCTTTTTCTGGCTCTCTATTTAGATTGCTGTACTCCATGGTACCTGTGGTTGAACTTAAGTGGGAACAACCATCTGAAAGCATATACAAGAACTGTACTAAAAGCATGGTTCTAAATGTAAGTATTTGAATTTGTGAGAAATGGAAAAAGATCATGTCAGTTCTGCATTGCTCCCTCTCCCTTCTTACACCCTTTTGTTTCACTGACCTTAGTATAAAATCAGACTAGATCATCATTAGTCAAAACTCATTGACTTTACAGGAGGACTCATTTTGCTGTTGACATATGTAAAGTTGCTATATTTCCCTATGAGAAATGTACTTTTTAATGTTTTATTATTTGGGAAAATTAGCTTTTAGGACTTCTAATACTCTTTTTCACAAATTACTAACTAAACTTCAATATTTTGTTTCTAGATATTGTTTAGATAAATAAGGAAAAACATAATAGGACTTCTGTAGGAGGAAATATAAGCTGAATGATAGTCTATGTAGATATTGAAAAGAAAATAATTTTCAGTATTAACAGTTCTTAGATAATTATTTAGCTGTTAGTAGGAATTGATCAAATCAGTGCCAGTAGGCCAGAGAGGTCTGGTTTTTCTGAGCACCATCAGAAGTAGCCTCCAGGCCCAGAGTTGAGAGTTATCCTTGAACTAAAAACCCCTAACTCCTTAAATAAATAATTTAAATTAAATTGAAAATAGAAGCTGGAGTGATATTTCTGTGGATAGAGCATTTGCCTTGCACACAGCCAACCCAGGTTTGATACCTGGCACCCCTGAGGAATCCAGAAGCTACCAGTGAACACAGAGTCAGAAATAAACCTGAGCATAGAAAATTGTTACCCAAAATCCAAAAAAATTATTTAAAGTCACATTTTGTTTTTATATCTTTATTGAAACACCTTGATTACAAATATGATTGTAGTTAGCTTTCAGTCATGTAAAGAACACCCCCTTTCACTAGTGTAACATTCCCATCACCAGTGTTTCAAATCTCTTTCCTCCCCACAACACACCGCCTGTACTCTAGACAGGCTTTCTACTTCCCTCATTCATTCACTTTGTTATGATAGTTCTCAATGTAGTTATTTCTCTAACTACACTCATCACTCTTTGTGGTGAGCTTCATGTCATAAGCTGGACCTTCCAGACCTCCTCTTTTTTGTCTCTGAGAATTATTGCAAAATGTCTTTTATTTTTCTTAAAACTCATAGATGACTGAGACTATTCTGCGTCTCTCTCTCCCTCTGGCTTATTTCACTCAGCATAATAGATTTCATGTATATCCATGTATAGGAAAATTTTATGACTTTATTTCTCGTGATGGCTGCATAATATTTTATTGTGTATATGTACCACAGTTTCTTTAGCCATTCATCTGTTGAATGGCCTCATGGTAGTTTCCAGAGTCTGGCTATTGTAAAAAGTGCTGCCATGAATATAGGCGTGAGGAAGGAATTTTTGTATTGTATTTTTGTATTTACAAAAACATGGGATAGCTGGGTCAATTGGGAGCTCAATTTCCAGTTTTTGGAGGAATTTCCATATTGTTTTCCATAAGGGCTGTACTAGATGACATCCCCACTAGCAGTTAATGAGAGTTCATTTCTCCCCTCATCCCGCCAGCACTGATTGTTCTTGTTCTTTGTGATGTGTGCCAGTCTCTGTTGTGTGAGGTGGTACCTCATAGTTGCTTTGATTTGCATCTCCCTGATGATTAGTTATGTGGAGCATTTTTTCATGTGTTTGTTAGCCATTTGTATTTCTTCTTTATCAAAGTGTCTGTTCATTTCTTCTCCAAATTTTTTGTTGGGATTAGATTTTTTTCCTTGTAAAGTTCTGCCAGTGCCTTGTATATTTTGGATCTTAGCCCCTTATCTGATGGGTATTAGGTGAATAGTTTCTCCCACTCTAAAGTCACATTTTAAAGGATTGTGCCATCTTTGTTGTTTCACACACTTAAAGGCATTTGCAGAATGCAGATAGTAACTGTTGATATAATCATTACTGGGGCCAGAAAGGTAGTACAGTGGGTAAGCTACTTGCATTGCCTGCAAGTGACCCAGTTTTAATCCCTGGCACACCATATGATTCCCCAATCTTCATGAGGAGTGATCCTTGAGCAAAGAACTGGAGGTTTGCCCTGGGCATGCTTGATATGTACCCCAAAACAAAAATTAAACAAAAAAATGGTCATTGAATCCCCATACTCAATTATTAGTTATGATCTGGGAAGTACAAATCACTTTATAGATAATATCTACACTATATTTGCAAACAACTGGACCAGAAAAAGAACCTTCCTTGTTCTCAGCAATGAATCTGATTAATAGCATTCCAGTGTCCTTATGTGTTTTGACTCAGATTCTTGCCTTACATGAAGAAATCTTGGTCTGCAGGCCAAATACCTTTACCCATGCACTCCTTCCTTCTTCCTTCTTTCTCAACATACACCCTTAAAAGTTTAAAAAATCATTCCTAATCTTCACAAATTAGTATGGAGTAAGAATGGCCCAGAGCTTTTGATTCAGTTAGTCTCTTTGTTCAGAGAATGGCTTAAACAGTCTCTCACATGGTAGGAAAAATGCAATAATTGCAATAGTGTTGCAAGTTACCAACTAACAAAAGCATCCCAGGGCAAGGGGCAGGGACCAAAGAGAGAAAACTGTGAAGTATAGTCCTGTGAATGTCAGAGATCAGATATATAGGAGCATCTAGAAAGATCCTCTCAAGCTTACCTGAGTAACAAAATTCTAGAAAGATTTAAAGTTTTTTATCCATTTAATCTGACTACTACCTTAGTAAAACCCAATTCTGGGTTAGTAATGTGTTATTCTCCAACACATGCTGTTCAGCAGAACTTTTCAAAACTTAAATCCTACCCATACACATACATGAATGACAAAGGAATTGAGTGTTAGGGAAAGAAGTTGAAGCAAAGTCAGCAGGTATGATCCATATATTAGAACTATCAGATACTTTATCATAATCATAATAAATACATTTAAGAATCATTTTGGTAGAAAAAAATCAATGAAATGGTTCACAGACACATGTGCTTTTCAAGTGAGAGTCCTGGGTTCGATTCTCAGCACCACAAAGTACCCTGAATCCTGGAGAGAATAAGCCTAGAACTCCATTCATGGGGTAGCTCTTGAAAACCTCTGTGTGGAGGGCCACTAACAAAAACAAGAATTTCTGAAAAACAGTAGACATCTTTTATGGACACATAGATTGAGAACAAAAGAAAGAATGGGCTGGAAACCATCACAACGTCAATTCAATGTTCAGTGCTTTTCACAAGAAGGGGTCTTTCATGTAGTTATAAAATATGAACGATTCCTTCCTGTGAAGAGTAATGGGCATAGGAGGCATCAGTGGAGGCTCCGTGCACAGACAGATTGCTGGAATGCACACCAAGTTGCCTTTTGGAAATAAGAACTTCACAATCTTCAATACTTTGCAGCCTCGAGGAACTGTTTCTCTTCTAAGAGATTATCTCCAAAATGAATATACCTTTGTCCAGCACAGCTTGACTAAAAAGATTGAACAGTGTATTGTGAATCAGAGCTGCTCTCTTTGCCAGCAGAGTTTTCTCTTTATATCACCAAATCTAACCCCACATTCTCTCTTGTCTTCTCAGCATTTGCAAGACTTCTTTCTTAGAGCTGCCAATCTTCCCAGAAGCCATCACTTTGGAAACCACTGAAGTTGCTTTTCATCTCAAAGACAGAAATGTTTTCTTCCTTTGCCAGTTCTACTGAGAGCTGGTTAACAAATAAAAATTGTATATATTTAATTTGGACAATGTGATTTTTGGGGAACCATACCCTGCATTATTTAGAGCTGAGTATTGGCTCTGCGCTCAACGATCACTCCTGATGGACTTGGGAGACCATATAGGGTGCTGTGAATCAACCAGGGTCAGTCATGAGCCATGCAAATAACCTACCCACTGTTCTATCACTCTTTCAGCAGATTATGTGATTTTCAAAGGTGCACACTATGGTGATGTAAAATGCAATATACATCATGAATTGATGATCACAGTCAAGTTAATGAATGAACACATCTGTCACCTCCAGTGTCACCTTTTGGTTGTGTTAGAGGACAACACTTCAGAGCTACTTGCTTAGCAAATTTTATACACATGAAAGCTTACTCAATGACAGTCACAGTGCTGTTCATTACAGCCCTGGAATATTCCTTTTATAGCTGAGATTTAGTGCTCTTCGGCCCACCTCAATCCCTAGACCAGGCAATTCTCTGGTTTTATAAATTAAAAAAATTTAGAGTCCACATATAAATGAAATTTTAATTGTTTCTCTGTATGTCTTATTTCATGATTTCAATGTTTCCAGGTTTATGATTTGCATTTGTTGTTCTCGATTTTGAAAAATACATTTAAATAGTTATGTTGTCACTGAGTCATCAAAGAAACATTCAGTATTTTCATCTATTTATTTTTCAATTTACCATTTCCTTCAAAAAGGGGAAGCATTGACACAAATCCAGAGGTGCACAGGGGTTATTTCTTACTCTCTGCTCAAAAGTCATGCTTGAAGATAATAGGTAGTTTGGGGAGGACCATATGTGGTGGTATGGATTAAATGGGGTTGATCACAAGACAAGAGTGTTACACCCTAGGAACCAGAGCGATAGTATAGTGAGTAAGGCATTTGCCTTGCACATGTCTCTATTTATTAGGGAAGCAGGTACCAGACGTGGCTTTTGGCTTTCCTGGTGCAGTGTCTAATTTTCCTCCCAAGAAATATCTGCCAGAAGGCCCATTGGAGAAGTCAATCATTGACCCTTGAGTGGACTACTGGCTATATTTCTGACATGGCTGTGACATTACATTTTCTCTTTTCCTTTTATTTGATTTTGTCTCCTTTTCTACTACAGAAATTCGGCCTTAGCTATCCTGCAGTCACAAAGAAATTTCAGTACCAAAGAAAGCCCGCCAAAAGCTCCCTGCTGGCTAGTTTATTTGTAACTCTTACTTCGAGTAAACCTGGTGCCAGCAACTTGTTTTTCTGGGTCTAGCTCCACGATGGTAAACAATAATTTCTGTCCCCCCAATTTCTCTTTTCCTTTTAACCTGCTTCTCTCCTCCTGTTTCTTGAAAAACCTGTTTTTTGCTTATCCAAAAACACCTCCACCTCATCTTTCGCCTTACCTCTAGCAGGGCTCTTTCTCACCTACATGTGGTAGTTAGTTGATATGTAGATTCTAGGGTCCAGTACCATTGTGGTATCCCTCCTAATGATCCTCTGTCCTTTGTTTTCTCTGAAATTACCTGCATACCAGGGTTGTGCTTAAAATGTCATCGACAGGGGCCGGAGAGATAGCATGGAGGTAAGGCGTTTGCCTTTCATGCAGGAGGTCATCGGTTCGAATCCCGGCGCCCCATATGGTCCCCCGTGCCTGCCAATTCTGAGCAATTTCTGAGCCTGGAGCCAGGAATAACCCCTGAGCACTGCCGGGTGTGACCCAAAAACCAAAAAAAAAAAAAATGTCATCGACTGAAAAGTAAAATGGTCTCTCGTCTCATAGACATCGGTCCTCATACTATGCATTTTGTGTGGTCTCAATTATTTCATATTTCATATTAGTCCACCTTGTGAACCTGCTTTCTTTCATATAGACTATCTGACCCCACTAAGGTTTTGCTTAGGGACGCAAGATGTCTGCCACACACAGCCTACCCAGATTCAATCTCTGTTATCCCATATGGTCTCCTGAACCTGTCAGGAGTAATTTCTGAGTACTGATCCAGGAATAGCCTCTGAGCACCACTGGGTGTGACCCAAAAACAAAGTATTGTACCTGTATTGTCTCTTTACCCCCCTAATATAGAATGATAGAACCAAACCTCAGGAGATAAAATCTAGGATTCTTTCTATGCATTTTCTGATAGTATCACTTCTGACTTTTTTGGGGGAGGTGGGGGGAGCTGAACTCAGACAAGACCTTATTAAAGAAAAAAAAGAGGAATCTGGGGACTGTCCCAAATTTTGGGAAGAGTATCCGAAAGAAAATTTTTATAAAAAGCAGAAGCCTGTTTTATAAACCCTATTCCTAAAAGGAAAACAAGATCAACATCTCACTGTCTTCCAAGAATATAGACCATAGGAAAAAGGATAAGACAATTGTCTTCTTATCTGTTAAGTTCAGCTGGTAATCAAGCACCACTCAGGCCCACCCCCGTGACATTGCAACTTGCTAATTTTCTTGCTTAGTAATTTAGTTCTAATTTCTCCCCATCTATTCACATTTGACCTTGACATTTCCACTCTAGCAAGAACCTCCAATTCTCACAGGGAAATAGAGCTAAAGAAATACATCTGAACACATTATACTAAAGGTGTCACACGTGTGGGTTGCAGGTGGAACCATACTAAAAAGGGTCTGTCTAGGGCAGGATTTGCGAACAAGTTCGACATAAAGAGCCAAATTTTAAACTGTGAGAGTCAGAGAGCCACACAATGCAGTGACCTGCCAAAACAGACAAACACTCACACAAAAGCATCTAATTTTAACAATAATCTATAAAACACACATTGCATTTTGCCATTTGGAGTGAGGGTCAAAATCCTGCAGTGATGGTGAGGGTGTGCTGCGTCCTCCACACTAAGAACTAACGGCAAGATGTGACACAACATGTGACACACGGGTCCCCCCCACACTGGCCCGTGCAGTTGTTTCTGAGGGATGGGAGACGGGATGACACAGCCTGGGGGTGGGACTATGCGCTCGGAGATCTCTCCTCAGTGGTCCCTCCTCAGAAGCAGCAGAAGAAAATCCAAACTTGGCAAAGAGCCACAGTATACAAAATAATGATAAAAGGCAAAGAGCCGCATTCATTTTGGCTGGGAACTGCATGCGGCTCAAGAGCTGCGTGTTCGCCACTTCTGGTCTAGGGGCTGGAGTGGTGGCACAAGTGGTAGGGCATTTGCCTTGCACGTGCTGACCTAGGACGGATCTCAGTTCATCACCTGGCGTCCCATATGGTCACTCAAGCCAGGAGTGATTTCTGAGTGCATAACCAGGAGTAACCCCTGTACTTCACTGGGTGTGGCCCAAAAAGCAAGAAATAATAAATAAATAAATAAATAAATAAATAAATAAATAAGGGTCTATTTAAACTCTCTCTGTAGAAATTAGATGCAATGTCCACCTCGGGCTGCATTAGAATCTGTAACTTAAAAGATTCTAAATGAGAAGATATTGAGGAGGAAACCTAAGATACAAAAAGAAAGGCCTGGGCAAGGGTCTAAATTAGGACCTGGGTTCATTGGTGACATTGCAAAGTGATAGGGTAAAATAACCAAACCACTGAGTCAGCAACACTGAAACCCTAGATTCAAACTACAACCACCAAACTTAAATGTGTGCATGATCATAAGTCTTCCAACCTAGGTGTCATACCTGGTGGGAGAGGGTGGGTGAGAACAAGATAAACTCTCCCATCAAGTGGATGCTGATCAGGAAGTTAGCTGAAGTTGCTTTCCAGAGTAGGTGGGGACTAAACCTAGGCTCTGGGGGAATAATGTATCTATGCTAACAGGTCAGAAGTCAGCCCTGAGACACTGCAGCAGGTGAAGGCTAGTTTGCAGGAGTGAAGAAGGTAGTGGAAAGATTCTGCCACCTGGTATAAACAGTGGTTCAGTATCACCCTGGAAAACCTCCCTGATTAAGATGCTTGTGCTAAGGTCCCAGTCTGTGCCCATAAGTAGGGACAAGGATGAGGAACCTCAAGGAGAATCAAAAACTTGACTCGGGTCCATAAAAGGAGGAGGGAATGTTGGGACCTGAATTCTGAATAAGGAGGGATGCCATTTTGTAAAAGACACATGGCAGGTTTCTTAGGTTCTGAGCAGGGAGAAACACCATTTTTAAGGACCATATGATGTGGGCTACATGCTGGGGCTTCAGAAGCCTATTTTCATAGACCCCGCCTCAATCTACCTGATCATACCAGGTAGCCTATCAAGGCAGGACAAGGGAGCAGTTGAAAGGTACCCCTAGACAAGAGCCAATTATTTTAAAGATCATCAGAAAGCTAGAACCTCCCTATATCCCTATCCTATATAATCCCATTCGAGACCTTGGGCGGGGTTCTTTCATTCCTCGTGGGAGGACCGGTAAGTTAGGAGCTGTTGGCAGGCGGAATAAAATTTAAACTTTACCCCCCCCAAAAAAAAGTGTGTCTGTCAATGTGGTAGGCTGTGGGGGACTGGGGGAAACTTGGAATATCATGGAAGGAATTTGACAGTGTTGATGGGAACAACTTTGTAAATCACTGCTTTCAAAAATTATTTTTAAACAGTTACAAATGATAATGGTCAGGTTTTACCAACACATTTAAGATAGAGAATCCAAACATCCAGAATATAGAAAGAGTATGATGGAATAAGAAATGTGAGGATTCTTCTGAGTCCTTCAAGTGCTAGGAGAGACAGCAAGCAAATACTGAAGAACTTCTGCTAGAGTGCTATGTATGTTAGGAAACTAGGCTATAAACTTAAAAATCACCCTGGTTGGGGAAATGGGGGTTATCTTTGTGCCCTCCTCAGATGGTTTTTCCTTATTGGGGCTCTCTATGTGTCTGTCTGGTTTTGCTGTTTATCTTATCACTTGCTCAGCATACCTCAAACTGGAAGGAACAAATGTGTTTCTGAGCAACAGAAGAAAACTAATTTACTTTTTCTTCCTAACATGTTTGACAGGTATACAACTGTGTCTTATGCTCAGAATTTATTCACTTTTCTGCAAACTGGAGGCTTCCTGGGGACATTGGATAGCACCTTTGATATTTACTATATTGTGACTGGTCTTATTTAGTGTTTTTATTCATAATTTTGTTAGTAGAGTTTTGGGAGAGTATCTTTCTAACATGGAAAGGAATCCACTTCAAAGTTAAATAATGTGCAGAGAAATAACACATTGAAATATTTGACAAATCTAAATCCAGATTGCTCTTATTTCAAAATTACACAGATATAACAAAGAACAATTAATTTCTCTTAGGATCCAAAACTAAAAATAATATATCCACTTATTTGTATAGATTTTCATATTTCATGATACTGGAGTTTATTCCAGATAGGCAATTATGGATTTGCATCTAAAATCAGAAAATGAGGTGACTGAGAAATAATATGGGATAAATGTGCTTGCCTTGCATGATCAATATCATGGTACCTCAAACCAAACAGATAAAATTCAGAAAACATATTTCATTCTAAAAATGTAAAGAAAAATTAATTTAAGAATATAGTTTAGGGGCCGGGCGGTGGCGCTAAAGGTAAGGTGCCTGCCTTGCCTGCGCTAACCTTGGACGGACCGCGGTTCGATCCCCCGGTGTCCCATATGGTCCCCCAAGCCAGGAGCAACTTCTGAGTACATAGCCAGGAGTAACCCCTGAGCGTTACTGGGTGTGGCCCAAAAAAAACCAAAAAAAAAAAAAAAAAAAAAAAAAGAATATAGTTTAAATAGTTAATAGCAGTTAAGTACTATCAGATAAGAATACATTTTCATCAAATAGATGAAAAAATTCCTAATTAAGGAATATTTATAAGTACAATTAAAAGCTAAGCAATCCATTTAAAAATTGACAAATGAGGGGCTAAATATTTTACTAATTAATTTTTTCACTTGTATTTTCTGATAAAATGCGTGTTGCATGAAAACATATTTAGAGAGTTCAATCAGCTAGAGTCTAATTTTTGTATATCGGACCCCCAAACATTCCAGAAGGGACCTCCAACACTAAGCCAGGACTAGCCCCCAGCACTTCTGGGTGTGGCCTACCACAACCAAAAAAATTTTTGGTTTTGGAGGGTCATGCCCAATTGTCCTAAGGCCTTACTCCTGGATCTGCATTCAGGGCTTACTCCTGGAAAACTGGGGCGGGGGAAGACGTGGTAGGGGGATCAATCCAGGTAGGCCACATGCAAAGCAAGTGCTCTACCCACTGTGCTATCAATCTTGTCCCAAAGTTTTAAATTGACAAATTACTTGACATATTTATTCAAAGAAGATATTTGTATTGCTGAAAAAATTTTAAAAATGAATTACTTAGTCATTAGAGAGATGTAAATCATGACTACAATGAAATTACACTTCACCCACTAGGGTGGCTATATTCAATAGGACAGAAATAACAAGCATAGGGTATGATAAATAAAGGAGTTTGAAAATGTGTTTATTGCTGGTGGGAATATAAAGTAGATAAGCCATTCTGGAAACAATTTGCTACTTCATCACAATGCTAAACAGAGTTACCATATGTATCAACAATCTAGACTTCGTATAGATCCAAGAGAAATGAAAAATATATATCCACATAAAACCTTGCAGATGCTCATTGCAGCATTACTAGTGCTTCAACATCGTAACACACCTGTCCTTACAGCTCAAGCTAACTGCTCCTAGTTTATATTTTTCCCCATAACATTTGTCACATCTGTGCATGCTAAATATTTTACTAATTAATTTTTTCACTTGTATTTTCTGATAAAATGTGTGTTGCATGAAAACATATTTAGACTGTTTAGTTCTCTTGTGTTACTGACATATGAAACAACCTAATATCTATTTAGTCTAGTAAGTAATTAACCAAAATTATATATTCTGTAAATAATATATGCATATATATTTGGTTGATAAATTTTGACAGAGTCACCCTAAAAAAAGCACAGGATCAACTGAATAGAAAAGAGACTTTTTGAGCAATGAAATAACTAAGTTGGGAAGGATGTCCACCAGCCCAAGCTGTTGATCAGCTTTAATGAGATGGAGTAGAGAGTCTAGTTTTGTGTATTGCATATATGGGTGAGATAACAGCTTATACATACTCTCGTAGTTTTTAGGAAACATATCCATATTAATGAGGGAGAACTGCAAGAATACATAATTAAGAATATGCTATAAACATACTGCATCAGTAAAGAAAATTGTAGGGATGTCATCATGGAATGAAATTTAGTATTGGAGTGAAGAGTGAGGATTGAGTTCTAGAAGATCCTATTGTAGTCCCTATTGCTTGGTTCTGTCCAGTCGACCCATTGGTGTAAAACTGCTTTTTATTCTGAAGCTCACCAATAGTAAATACAACTTTCTTCTCTGTTCTTTCTCTATAAAAACTTCTTGTGCAGATAAAATGGTTACTGAGATGACGTGAGTCTGCCATTTTCTAAACTGACTGCCTACCTCATAAGAAGCTAATTTTATTCTGTTTATTTTTTATTAATGTAACACTTTTTTTTTACAAGAAATAAACATTTATGTTTTAGGTGTCCAATATTATCAAACCAGAGCCACCACTAGCGTACCAATATCCCTTTAGCAAGTATATTGTAACATTCTTTTTAAGCTTTCTTTGACTATGTATTTGCTGGTACAAGCCCAAGGTTTGGGTCCATTTTTTTTTAGTTTATTTGTTTCTTGTTTGTTTGTTTGGGGGCCACAACCAACTGCACTCAGGGTTACTCCTGGCTCTGCACTCAGAAATCACTCCTGGCTTTGGGGACCATATAGGATGCCAGGAATCAAACCCAGGTTTGTCCCTGGTTGGTCATATGCAAGGCAAATGCCTACCACTGTGCTATCTCTCTGGTTCCGGGGTTCATTTCTTTAGTGTGTCCTTACAAACGCTCTTAATTAGTAAATAAATATCATAACTGGCCTTGCTCCCATGTTCAAAGACCATGAGGATCAGGATCTGAATTTTCTGAATTGTTGCTACTTTTTATGTTCTGCTAAAACTATCTCTGAGGCCCCTTCGTCCTTCTCTGTGCATTTCCAAGCTGGCTTGGTTGATGATGGATGGGCCAACTGGGTCCCCTAGAGCACTAGTGTTCTTTTCTTACACTTGATTCAGGGAGAGTTGAATGTTACCTATGAGAATGTGGGACCTCATTATTTCTGAGTGGGAAAAACAGGGTTCACATCTTCTTAAGTCTTAACTTAGAAATCAACAAATTTCATTTGTGCTGATCACCAGAAAATTCATCTTACCTGTAAATATAAACAAAGGTATATGAGGACTCAATATATTCTTCATTTCCAGGGAGGAGACATGGTTAAAAAAAAAAGTACTGCTGCCCAGTTGAACTTACTGTGTTCTCATTTTGAATTCAACTCTTAATTTATTTTGATCTGCATTCACTTCCCCTAAAAACTTAAAATAAGTGTTCCAGAAACCAGATCTGGTGACAATCTCTTACAAACCAATATTTAAGAGATATGAATAGATATGTCAGAAAAACAGGCTTATTCAGGTGACAGAGACCTGAGAAGATGGCCAAATAATGCCATAATGCCCCCCCAACTCATTTATCTATATTGTCTTGTTATTTCTTTTTTTGTTTGTTTGTTTCTTTTTTTGTTTTTTTTTTTGGGGGGGGCACACCCGTTTGACGCTCAGGGGTTACTCCTGGCTATGCGCTCAGAAATCGGCCCTGGCTTGGGGGGACCATATGGGACGCCGGGGGATCGAACCTCGGTCCGTCGAACTCTAGCGCTTGCAAGGCAGACACCTTACCTCTAGCGCCACCTTCCCGGCCCCAATTTCAGAGATGATTTTATTCCTGGGCATGTAGACCCTTGACTAGTATATAAAATATATGATAGAAAACACCACATGTCTATGAAGTTAAAATTTATGGTAAGGTTCTGGCTCCATGGTTTTTGCACCTTCTCTAGTGTGAATTTATTTTTAACTGTATTGTGTCAGCCTGTCCCATACATATTTCAGATAACAATAAAACTTCTTAGTCCTGAACTCCTGAATTTAGTCTGGGGCATGGCTTCTAGGTCTAAGGCCAACTGCTGTATGCATGTATGGAACTTGTGTCTTCTTGGTGGGACTTACTACTCTGTTTAGTGTTTGTGTTTCTCAAATGCTACATTCCAATGGCTCCCTGTCACTCTTGCTTTCCTTTGGTTTCTGGCCATGTGCTATATGGGTGAGAACTACTGCTATTCTGCCCTTCATCTGAGAATTAGCATGAGACCAAGGAGGAAGTTTTCTGGCTACAGGATCCCCCCTTTTTATATTTTACCATTTCCCACCCCAGCCATTTTACTATCTATTTTGACTGACCATCTTTTTGGTGAAAGATTTTTCAAAGGTCAGTTCAATGAACTCAATTATCTGGTATGTATCTTCTTTCCTCAACTTCTACTGTGACAGTTCCCAGGAGTTTTTATTGGAAAAGAGAACATTAATGTACATGCTGGTGAAAAGTAGTACAAATATAAGGATGATTTTTGATTAATGGTTCTGTCCTCTTATCTTTAAAGAAAAAATAACGTGAGAATTCTCAACATGTTCAACCATACCTAGCCATGTTGTCCTATTTCTAATACTGAATTCAGGATATGAGTACAGGGGTGAGAGTGCTTGACCTACAAGTGGCTGAGACTCATTCTCTCTCTAGAATCCCATACGGTCCCTGAGTAAATCCAGGAATGATCCTTGAGCACAGATCTAGGAATAAACTCTGAGTAAGCCATGACTAAGTCTGAGTACTATTAAATTTGTCCTCCAAAACAAAAAAGCATATTAAGTTCAACTCTATTTCTTTGGGCTTGTTTTATGTATAGGTTGAATCCTCACTATAAGGGGAATTTGTTCATCACAGCGGAGCCTACTGGTTTACAAAGCATCTTTCATACAAAAGTGTATCCCTGCTGTTAATTGCTATGAAAATTGTTTCTTATGAGCCTGCAGCATAAATGGTTAATTTAAGGAAAAGTATGCTCCACAATTGACTGCAGGATTGCTGTGAACAAAGCTCTTCATATTTTTTTTCTCTTTCCTTTCATCCATCTTTAGATTGATTGATCCTTACTTAGCAGTGCAGTCAGACCTTTGTGGTTATAAAAGTATTTTCAATGTAATCCAGGGTTTCCCTTTGTAGTTTTTTTTTTAGGTTAGTTAACTTGACTTTATTAATAAAGTAGGAATAAGCAGGGCCAATATTACAGATTGACTGTCCCTCTGCCTTCCCTTCTTCCTCTCAATGATCTTGCTACCTTGTATGATTTAGCTGAAGAGGTAGCTGAAGAGGTGTGTGGTCAAATCTGTGCAAGACACAGTAGATAATGTCACCTTGTTAAAGGATGGTAAGGAGGAGAGATGAAAGGAAGAGGGTAGGATTCCAGTAAATAGGGTGTGGATGGGGAAAGGATATTGGGGGAGTGGAGGGTAGGCAAGAAAGGAAAAAAAGGAGCAGGGTACAGAATGGAGGATGGGAAAGTTGATGGTGGAAGGGTAGGGTGGCCATTAAATGTCAGAATGGGGGTGGGGTAACAGCGGTTATCTCAGTGAATACTCTTCTGTCCATTTTCTGGAGAGTTTTGTCAATGTTTTCCTCAATGTATTTGAAGGAGTCAGTTTAAGCTCATGATCTCTAATCTACACTGAGATTACTTCTGTGAATGAGGTGAAGTACAGATCTAATTTTATTTTTTTACATGTGGCTATTAAATTTTTGCAGCACCATAGCCAGAATCTGGAAACAACCAAGATGCCCTTCAACATATGAATAGCTAAAGAAACTGTGGTACATATACACAATGAAATATTATTATGCATCCATCAGGAGAGATAAAGTCATGAAACATTCCTATATGTGGATACACATGAAAACTATTATGCTGAGTGAAATAAGTTAGAGGGAGAGAGACAGACACAGAATAGTCTCACTCATTTACTGGTTTTAAGAAAAATAAAAGTATTGAAATAATGCCCAGAGACAATAGAGATGAGGGCTGAAAGGGCCGGCTCATTATATGAAAGTCACCACAAAGAGTGTTGAATGCAATTAGAGAAATAACTACACTAACAACTATCATGACAATGTGGATGAGTGAGAGAAGTATAATTCCTGTCTCGAAATCAGGCAGGGGGTGAGGAAAGAGGAAGATGGGGGGCATTGGTGTTGGGAATGTTGCACTGGTGAAGGGGGGTGTTCTTTTTATGACTGAAACCCAACTACAATCATGTTTGTATTCATAATGATTAAATGAAGATATTATTTTTATAGAAGGCTTTGCAGCACCAATTTTTGAGTGAACATAAATTTTAAGTAGGTGTAGCTATATGCCTAAGAGAGGATTGCTAGTTTATTCTGTATGTGAATGGTTGACTTTTGAAGTTGGAGGCCTTCATAGGTCTGTTTCCATTGGAGTTTGAAGGACCAAATAATTGATATGAGTTGATAGGTAGAGAACAGTTTATTGGCAGTAAATCAGCAGGTTGTCTCATGTCCTGTCAATCATCTTACCTGCATCCCCATAAGGAACAGGCTAGATGGGAAAGTGGTAAGAGATTTTGTTTTGTTCTGTTTTGCAATACTAGTAATTAAATTCAGGACTATACACATGTTTAGGCAAATGTCCTAACACTGAGCTATATCCTTAGTCCCAGAAAAGCCTATCTTTATAAGGAGCTGAATGGGCAATTAAATCCCTTGTGGCTTGGTCTGATGAAAAATATTCCAATGTATTCCTAAATGTAAAGAAAGATTTCTTTTTTTTTCTTTTATGGGGGGGGGGAATTAAGCTAGATGTTACTTCACCCTATAGGATTTAAGGGAAGAACTAAGAAAGGAAATGATTCTTAAAATTTTCAACAACACAAATGTAGAGAATTTTGCTTATGTTAATTTTGAGTTAATCTCGAAAAATTCTTTTGGTGTGTTTCAGAACTTCTCGCTTGTTTTTATGAAAGTTTATCTAACTTCTTTTCCCACCAATATCTGAATCTTCCAGTTGTTCTTTCTTAATTCTCATAAACACTGGGTATTTGTGCAAATTAGGTCAAAATTTATAAATTCAGAAATGCATGACATTCAAGAAACTTACACCCACACACAGCTTACTTATTCCCAGTGCTCAAAATCATTGATAATGATCGCATTTTAAAGTTATTACAGTGTAGGGAAAGCCCAGATTACTTCTAGAGAAACAAAGAAAAGGACTCAATTTTTTCCCAGCAATGAGAAGACACTGGATGTTGAAATTCACCCAATCACTATCTGACAAACTCCACCAATCAAAAGTGGACAGACTTGATTTACCTAGAGCTGACTTGAACGTGGATGACCTTCCCATTTTGGTGTCTTAAACTGCTCCCTACCTCTCATATTCATCTTACATCTGTGATCACTTTATCTAGTACAGTGGTTTCTATCATTTTTATGCCAGAAAAT
This sequence comes from Suncus etruscus, assembly GCF_024139225.1. Lineage (NCBI taxonomy): Eukaryota > Metazoa > Chordata > Mammalia > Eulipotyphla > Soricidae > Suncus > Suncus etruscus. Next base: position 87,211,967 of record NC_064868.1, on the reverse strand, counting down.
GAATAGTTTTCTCCAATAAAGATTGTTCGTTTGCTCCACCTCTCCCTTGCTCTACTTTTTGTTTGTTTTGTTTTGTTTTTGATAGACATAAGAAACTGTAAGGGAGTCTTTCAGTAAAAAAAACTCAATAACTATGTGAGAAATATAGTTCTGCACAAAGTAAAGGTGACCTCAGAATGACAGTGATTTGGAACAGAATGAGAGCACAGTGGACAGAGCATTTGTCTTGTATGCAGCCATCCTCAGTTGAATTCATGGCCTCTCATATGATCCTCCCTAGCCTGCTAACAGTGATCCTTGAACTCAGTGTCAGTAATAAGCCCTGTGGACCACCAGATATGACCCTCAAAGAAAATAAAACCAAAAGACATCAATAAAAATTACAACCACATGCTTTGATGCCACACATTTTCTTATTATTCAAGAAACTTTAAAAGATATCTGACTGATGAGCCTGAGAGATAGCCTAGAGGTAGGATGTTTGCCTTGAACACAGCCAATCCAGGATAGACCTGGGTTTGATTCCCAGCAACCCACATGGTCCCCTGAGCCTGCCAAGATTGATTTCTGAGTGCAGAGCCAGGAGTAACCTCAGTGCACCACTGGGTGTAGCCCCAAAAAAACAGAAGAAAAAAGGAAAGAATAAAAAACAAAGAAAAAAAGAATAAAAAAAGAAAAGATAACTGATTGCTGAAAAAAATATAACATGTTAGGATATTTTAACCTAAAGTTAGATGTGTTTATTAACAATAGCATTCAGGTTGAGATGAGAAAATTTAACATCTGGTTAAATTCCTTGCTCTGTACCTGGAAAAATATAATGTCACTGGAAGGTACATCAAAGGAGGAAAATACAATCCTAAAATAATTATAATGTCTATTGTTTAAAATTCAGGGCTGGAGGGATAGCACAGCAGTAGGGCATTTGCCTTGCATACTGCTGACCCAAGACAAACCTGGGTTTGATCTCCAGCATCCCATATAGTCCCCTGAGCCTGCCAGGGGCAATATTCTTGGACTGGGAATCTTGGTGGCATTGAGTTCAAGCATTCTCCCCCAACACTGCTGAAATGACCAGAATAAAATCATTTATATTTGCCTCTTTTCCCTCTGTGTTGGGGTACTAGATTAACATTGTGGATAGAACAGAAGCTCATGGAAAACAGGGCATTGGGTAGATGTCTAAAAATTTTTTGGGGGGTTGAGTTTTTGGGCCACACCTGCTGATTCTCAGGAGCTACTCCTGGCTATGTGCCCAGAATCGCTCCTGGCTTGGAGGACCATATGGGACGCCAAGGGATCGATTTGCGGTCCATCATAGGTTAGCTTGTGCAAGGCAGACGTCCAACTACTTGTGCCACTACTCCGGCGCCAGTTGGCTAAGATTTAATAATATTTTTGCACCAGTCCTCTCTGACTCTGGCACATTTCACTGAGATTGATTTCTCATCATCATCCTTTTTTATGTGCACTGTTTATGCCTAGAGGGTATTTTAAAGTCAGGGGCAAGGACTTAAGAGTAAATAGTTGGACTGGAGAAATAGTACAGAGGTTTAGGCGCTGTTCTTACACATAGCCCATCTGGGTATTATTTTTGCCACCACATATGTTCTCCAAAGCAACCCCAGAAATAAGACTTGTGCAATAAATAGGTGTGACCTATATGCTAAATAATAACAATAAAGTGATGGATATTTTCTACTTTAAAAGTATTTCCATAGAGTGTTCTTTTTGAAATCAAATTATATTGTCATCATTATGTAAATGTTTGAATTTTATATGTAGTCCTTTGACTAGACATCCTTTACTTCCTCCCTTCAAACCTTTATTGCTTTTCAAAATTCTATTTTTAAAAAATAATTTCTTGGGCCAGCGAGATAGCCTGGAAGTAGGACATTTGCCTTGCATGCAGAAGGTTGGTGGTTCGAATTCTGGCATCCCATATAGACCCCTGAGCCTGCCAGGAGCGATTTCTGAGTGTAGAGCCAGGAGTAACCTCTGAGCGCTACCAGGTATGACCCAAAAACCAACAGAAAAATTTCTTTATTTAAGCACCATGATTGTAATAATGTTCATTATTGGGTTTCAGTCATAAAATGTACATTCACCCCCTTACTAGCACAACTTTCCTGCCACCAATGATTCCCATTTTTAATTCCTTTGCATTCTTTTCCTGGCTTTTGCTTTGCCTCCTAGAGCCTCCAGTAAATTTGGAGTGCATGTGGCAATACTTAATATGTTTGTTGGCACCTCTTTATTATCATTATTAATTTTTTTGTTTTTGGGGCCACACCCGTTTGATGCTCAGGGGTTACTCCTGGCTAAGTGTTCAGAAATTGCCCCTGACTTGGGGGGGACCATATGGGACACCAGGGGATCGAACCACAGTCCTTCCTTGGCTAGCACTTGTAAAGCAGACACCTTACCTCTAGCGCCACCTTGCCGGCCCCGGCACCTCTTTATTACAAGGGGTAGAGTTAGTAACTGTAGTGAAACCCATGCAAAGAAATCAAGAATTGAATTCCATATTAGAAACTAAAATTAAAACCCCCTTGATTAGAGATGATGAAAATTGTTTTTCTTATCTTGGCCTAAAGCAGTGCTTCTCAAATAGTGGGGTGTGCCCCGCTGGGGGGCACAATGCTCCATAAAGGGGGTGCGTTTGACCTCGGCAAACACTGTCATAACAAGCTAAGCTCCATGTATATGTTTCTGGAGCTGAGGGTTGCTGTGTCCTGCTTCAAACCCCGCTTCGAAAAGTTATGCATTGCAAAATGTACTCATTGTAGCCATTAATCCAGACATCACCTCTGATTAAAAAGCAGCTCAAATTATTTTATATATTTTTGTTTCGCAAGTTAAAGTTTTTTTGTTTTGTTTTGTTTTGTTTGTTTTGGGGCCACACCCGTTAGACGCTCAGGGGTTACTCCTGGCTATGTGCTCAAAATCGCTCCTGGCTTGGGGGGACCATATGGGACGCCTGGGGATTGAACTGCGGTCTGTCCTATGCTAGCGCTTGCAAGGCAGACACCTTACCTCTAGCGCCACCTTCCTGGCCACAAGTTAAAGTTTTTTTTTAATAAAGATACTATTTACAGTTGCGCAGGAGGCACAAAAAATATTTTCTTCTTCCTAGGGGGGCATGAGAGAAAATAATTGAGAAGTACTGTCCTAAAGGCTAGGAGAGCACAAACCTCAACCTGAAATCTCTGTTTGCCAAGAACTGGAAGTGAGCCTCAGAGATCAGCCCCTGAGTAAAATTATTGATGTTTCTAGTGTCCACCTGACCACCAGCAATTTTGCTGTCAAAACTGAGCTTTTGTGTTCTGTATTCTCCTCATGATAGGTACCATTCCTAGTGGACATAGTTGTACTTTATCATTGTTGCTGGAAATATTTATTCTACAGGAAGTTGAGTTTGATGAAATACTTTTACTGTAATTTATTTGAATGGTACTTATTATATTCATGTGCTGAATATCATCAACTGCTTTGTAAAATATTGAATTGACCTTGTAGTCCTGATACAAACTCCACTTAGTCATGAGCAAAATTTAATTTTCTAATGTCTGTCTTGTTTAGGATTTCTTGGTATTTTTTTCATGAGCCTTATTGGCTTATGCTATTAATTTACTGAAACATTTTTGTCAGAGCTTTTCATCAAATTAATCTTAGTGTTATGTACTACCTCTAATGTTTCCTCTTTTATTTCTTTATCTGGAAGAGTGTGAATAAAAGACAAGGTGCCTGTCCTTTTTACAAGATAATAAAGAGTACACTTATAGCCATAGATGTGGAATATTGTCTGTGGGAGATTTTAAATAATGGTGTTGCTTAAAAAATAATAAAATTATTTGAAATTTGTGTGTTATCTTGTATCAGTTTTAGTTAAGAATGTATACATATTCACTATATATGGTCAAGCTCTCTCGTTTAATGCCATATAATTTCTAAAATTATCCTTCCACCATTTTCATATTCTTTAATTCTATAACTTTCCATGTGTATAATGCTGAAATTGCATTTTTCTCATACAAATAGAAATACCAATATTTATTCTGTTATGGGTGCCTGGCATTTTATGTAGCAGAAGAATATTTTCGAGACCCATCCACATAAAAGTCTGTAGCAGAATTTTATTTCCCATTCAGTCCGGGAAAAAAACTTTCAGGGTCTGCTTATACTGAATTTAGTTCATTCTCTTCAGCCTCAGGTATGTTTGAGGTAGGTAGCATCTTTTGTTGTGAAATACTCTGTAAGATAAAAATACATGAGTGGTGAGATCACCCCACGTGCTGCGCTTCTAATCCCTTAGGCGGACAGGTCTGATAAAGGAGAGTAGCACTGGAGAAATAATACCAAGCCAGCCAGGAAAAGATTCATCTGAGCCAGTCTGCTTTTCATTGCATGGCCTCTCTCTGTCATGTGCTCCCTCTACCAGAACCAAAATACAGAGCTGCCCTTTCTTTATTCAAAACCCACTCCCAATACCAGGAGGGGGAAGGTTGAGTAAGATACAAAAGTAACTATTAACTGGGCTTTTAAATATCAAAGAAAGAGATTACTGGGTAGATGAAGTTAGGGGAACACTTTTGTTTAGAGTTTTAGCTAGTCTCACCTTTACAATAACCAATTGTGGGTATCTCCTCCCCCATTTTCTTGTATATCCCACCTGAAAAATCAAAACCACCCACACCTGGAATGGGTGGGTAAAAGAGTCAGCATGGGGGGCCAAAGAGGATAAGAAGGAGAGTTAGAGTCAGCAAAGGGGTCAATCAGCAAGAAAGCCTGGAGAGCAGCTGGAAAAGAGAAAGAGATAGAGAGAGACAGAGAAGGAGCAATGAAGTGGCTGCTTGGAAAAGGCTTAGCATAGAACCCATGTGAAGAAATGTTCTCAGACCTGAGGCAAAAGCTTCATGGAAGCTAGTCTCCTGGAACAAGTCACAGGTGGTTCCAGAGCAAGAACATACTTCCCATGTCATGTACTGCTTCTGGGAACAATGATGATTGTTTTTCTTACTCCATGCTACAATAACCTGAGAACACTGGTTCTATAGAAAACACAACATAATTACTTAAGAACATGTTAATGATTTTACTAATCACACAGAAACTTCCGAGAATGATTTTTAGAAAAGAAGCCTTTAGTAAAAAATCAAGGAATTTTGCTTAAAAGCTATCACTTATATTCTGTGCTTAAAAGCTATCATTAATATTCTTAAGAATAATAATAGTAAGAAGCATTTAGTCATAAATGCTTTGAATCAGTTTTAAGTAGGAAAGTCTCTGATAGAAGAATCTAGGCCCTAGATTCTAGGGAAAAGCCCATAGCATAAAACCTGACAGCTGGAGACACTTGAAGGACTGTGACAGATTTATATGTGTATCCCTATAACAAGGCAGAAATAGATCAGGTAAAGGAAACAGGATTTCTTTTTTTTTCTTTTTTTTATTTAAACACCTTGATTACATACATGATTGTGTTTGGGTTTCAGTCACCAGTGCAACATTCCCATCACCAATGTCCCAAATCTCCCTCCTCCCCACCCGACCCCCGCCTGTACTCTAGACAGGCTTTCCATTTCCCTCATACATTCTCATTATTAGGACAGTTCAAAATGTAGTTATTTCTCTAACAAAACTCATCACTCTTTGTGGTGAGCTTCCTGAGGTGAGCTGGAACTTCCAGCTCTTTTCTCTTTTGTGTCTGAAAATTATTATTGCAAGAATGTCTTTCTTTTTTCTTAAAACCCATAGATGAGTGAGACCATTCTGCGTTTCTCTCTCTCTCTCTGACTTATTTCACTCAGCATAATAGATTCCATGTACATCCATGTATAGGAAAATTTCATGACTTCATCTCTCCTGACAGCTGCATAATATTCCATTGTGTATATGTACCACATTTTCTTTAGCCATTCATCTTTTGAAGGGCATCTTGGTTGTTTCCAGAGTCTTGCTATGGTAAATAGTGCTGCAATGAATATAGGTGTAAGGAAGGGGTTTTTGTATGAAACAGGAATTCTTATGTTCCTATGAAAAAGTATGGCACACAATGATTATAGCTAATACAGGGCAAAAGATGGGAACCACCTTTATATAGGACTAAACTATGGCCCACTTAGCATAGGATTAACTACACCTGATCTCTCACCTTATACAGGAGTTTATGCTAAATCTAGTAGCAGAGGAGTGGTGCATGAAGAAAAAAGTGTGTCTTATTATAAATTGCCATTTTTAGAAATAGTATTAAGAGCAATGCCTCTTTAATTTCATCTTACACAAGAACAGAAGGATTTACTAAAAAAGCAAATAAAGAAGGCTGTGGAAGGCTTGGACCAAAGCAGTACATGATTGGAGACCTAAACTTGTACCTCCAGCCATAGATTTAAAATGGTGGATTTATAACATATTAAATATAATAAAAATCCTGCTCACAACTTAGGCTATGCAAGTTTCTAAAATCAAGTAAAGATTAACTACATTAACCACTAGTCTTAGGTCATATAGTAAATGCAGACAATCACCAGATTGCCATTGTTTAAAAATAGTAAGATTCGATCTGACTCTTGATAAGATCAGCATGCCTAGAAAATTACTAATACGTGTTAAATAATGTGTTGAAATGAGGAACCTATAAATTGATGTCTTTTGATTTTTTGCCAATATCCTGTTGTTAAATGTATTTAAAAAAAACTAGAGAAATAAATACAGTTTCTCTGTAGTGGAGGCTCAAGCCAAAGCTCTTAGCCACTTTCCAGGACCCAAGACTCCGAGTCTTTTGTTACGCCAACTCCTTGCCCACCTGTCTTCTGAGGAGGACCTGAGAGTTACCCTCCGATGGCTAAGTGGTCTGCGGCGGGGAAGCATGCCACCTGTTGTTTATGTGACTTCCTTTAAACCTCTCCATTTCCCATCAGTATTCCAGAAGCCAGATTTCTTAGCTTTTTTTTTTTTTCAGAGCATGCATAGTAACTCTGTACATCAAAACCATCAGTGTTAACACTCTCTGGCCATGTTACTTAAATTACATAAAACGCTAATACCATGGGGTTTGTAAAGGACTCTTTTTTAATCAAGACTAAAGCCCAGTTTTGTATACTGCTCACCCAAGTACCAGGACACAGTTCATTGAGTGGCCGTTGAACCCCAGACATCCCTATAGGTTCTCAGGTTCCAGCTTGGGATTTTCAAGTTATGCAAGTTAAAGAACTTGTGCTCAAGTCCCAAAGTCATGGTGATTTTGGCATTCTCTGGGAAGGTCTGAACATGCTCATGGTAGACATCCTCTCCTGTTGCCTCACACTTGAGAACATTCAACAGACTTGGCTGCCCCAGTCCCACCCATGCCACTCACACTTGTGGGGTCATAATGCACCTTCTTTCCAACTCCAGGTGGCATTGAGTGCAACCAAGTGCATCTTTTGGTCCACCTGCTCACATCCAAGCTGCCTGGTTCTGTCTAAGAAAATTTCCAGTTGAGCCCCAACTCTGGGGAGAATCTCCAGAGAAACCATGGCTCTTTCATCCACAGATGTTCCTTCCTGCTTATGGGATGAGCATCCCAAGGGCCCCAAATTGGCTGATCTGGGTGCAAGACCAGGAGTCCTTCCCCATAAGGACCCAGGCCAGAGTCCTGGTGTCTCCAATAGAAGGATTTCTGCAGCAAGACCTGTGTCTCTAATCATGCTCTGTGAACCAGGCTAGGCTCATTTTGGGTCTTGTCTAGAAGTGGCATCTCCAACAGGATAGCCAGTAGGGCAGGCAGCTGTCCCACCTCACCTGAACATGGTGCTGGGTGAACGGGTAAGTCAGAAGACCCCTTGGCCAACTCATTGTTGTGTAATACTTCAGCTTGCAGTGCTTTCACCCTCGTTGCAGAGCCCAGCAACTTGCCTGGACTGTGGGCTCCCTCCCAAGGTTCCCACTTGCTCCCAGCCTGGGATTGGAGGCCTCGTGGCCTGCTTTATCGTGGAGGTTGCTGACTGCTGAGAGAGGGCCAGGCAAGCAGCTGAGCTGAGCTGCAACTAGCACAGAGCTTCTCTACCAAGGGAACCTGAGTAGGTTGCTATTAGGTGGGGGCCTTTTGGGCTCCCCTTTACTGAGCTGAAGTGGCTCTGTTTCTGCACCCCAGCCTCGTGTGATATAACTTTGAAAAGCATCTCAGAATTTCCACTTTCCTCAGACTGGCATAGTCCATAGGAGGCCCCTTCCCCAGGGCTGTGCTGACAGTTCTGGTTTTGAGCTGACCGGGCTAGTTTTTCTGAGGTACTTGGGGTTTTGCCCATTTGGCTCTGGGAAGCCTCTGGGCAAAATAATTGGGAATTGGCCAGATACTGGGGTGTCCCTGGCTTATACTCAACTGTCCCCACTTAGGTCCCCTCTGTTTCCTCATCTGCAGATAGGCCTATGGTTTAGGACCTCCACCATCTTTCCAGGTCACAATTATTTTCATTTGATTATTGTTATTTTATTTGGACACACGCACAGTGCTCAGGGGTTACTAATGAATCAGTGCTCCGAAGACTTTGTTGAGCTGAGGTTCAAATCTGGGTCTCCCACATGCAAAACTGTGACCAAAGGTCTCTCTAGCCCAAGGGCCCACTCAGGGTTTTAGAAACAGCTGGAACTGCATGCATGGTTGTGTCTTGAGAACTGGCCATCACAAACATTCCACACTCTTTCCAGGAAGGTTGAAGCTTAGCTTGAATGTGAAATCTAAGTCCAGAGAGTTTTTGGCTTTATGAAAAGTCCTGTTTGTGGAAATTTGCCCTTATTCTTGGAGGCCACACAGGACCAGAATCCAGTGTTGGGGGAAAAATGTCTTGTCTATAGATTATAGCAATGACACAGTTCATTTGGATTCTTCAGGTTAGGAGGGAGCATGTATGTAGAGAGAAAGAGAAGCAGAAAGAACACAGGTGGCTATTAGCCTGCATGAGGTATCCCAAACTGAGAATTTGATGTGACTGACCTCTCTCATGGCTGATCTCTTGATTTAACTATGACCTCTGTGGAGAGCTCACTTTTCTTATCATACTGAAAGGTCCTCTAGTATTTGAGTCACTAAAAGTCCTTCTGTTCTTCAGAATGTTTACGTAATTTTGAGACTTTTGACTGGCTTCTTGCCTAAGACAGGGCTTGAAGCAGTGGCACATTAGGTCCTGCCTGTGCTTCAGCAAAGGAGTCAGAATGAAGGTCCCTGTAGGTCCAGGCTGGTGATGCACTGTCCCAGGAGGACCATCTGGTACTACATTAGGGCATGGAAGAAGACCAGAATTTTTTATTTCCAGTGAGTTTCCAGAAAGCCCCTGGTAGACTTTGGGCTGTAACTAGCTGATATCCTTCCACTATATTTCAGCTCTTTGGGGCTCTACTCAGCAATAGAATCACTGAAGCCATCTTGGGCCTTGCAGTTTCCAGCTGCCTGAGATTGGATTTCATCAGCGTTCCTGCCGGTGATCCTGCCTGCTTCAGAGGTGGGTCGGGATGTACACACACTGATTCCTGCTGGTTTCTGCTGGGAGTCAGAAGGGCGCAGAAGCCACCTTGGGCCATGCAGTTTCCAGCTGCCTAAGACTGGATTTCATCAGCATGCTTGCTGGTGATCTTGCCTGCTTCAGAGGTGGGTCTGGACGTACACACACTGATTCCTGCTGGTTTCTGCTGGATGTCAGAAGGGCACAGACACCATCTTGGGTGATGGTGTTTCCAGCCGCCTGAGACTGGATTTCATCAGGGTTCCTGCCTGCGATGGCTCCGCCCTCCTGCTGTGCCTTGGATGACCCTGAGGACTTGAAGGGAACTCTTTGCTTTGCTTGTCTGTCTTTCCTGAATACTTGAAGCTCTCCTCAGAGGCCTAGAAAGTGCACCCCCCAAAAAACTGTCATCTAGAGGCTGCAGCAGAGCACGGACGCTCTGCTTCGCTTCGTGGCCACACACTCTTTCTAACCAATGAACACCACAACACGCAGAAAAAATTACAATACAAGCGTGACAATGGGGAAAACTCGCAGGCAAACACCATGCACAGAGAATGAAGACGATAACTCGGACGACCCAAAAAATTCTAACCATCTGATTAACCTCTCAGATAAGGAGTTTAGAACAGAAATATGAAAGATGTTCGTAGAACTCAATAAAAGCATAGATCGATCTGAACAGAATACAAAGACAGAAATAAGAAAACTCCAAACTAAAATAACAGATCTGAAAAATAAGGTAGCTGAACTGAAAAACTCAGTGGATGTCCTCTCCAGCAGGGTAACAGCAGCTGAGCACAGAATCATTGTGCTGGAAGATGAGAAGCAAAACAACTCAACACAGCAGAAGAAATTGGAAAAGAACCTTAAGACAAATGATCAGGCAATGGAAAAAGTACTCAAGGAATGTGCACAGATGAAAATAGAAATCTTTGATAAACTCAACAGAAACAACATAAGAATCATTGGAGTTCCAGAGGCCCAGGTAGGAGATCCCCAGGAAGAATCAACTGTCAAAGATATCATCAAAGAGACACTCCCAAAGTTAAAGACTACATGCAATCAAATACTACATGGCCAAAGGGTAGCAGCTAAAAGAGACTGGAAGAAAAACACCCCAAGACACATCCTCGTTAAAATGACAAATCCCACAGATAGAGATATTAGAATACTGAAAGCAGCAAGATCAAAAAGGGCAATTACATTCAAAGGAGTATCCTTAAGACCAGGGGTCTTCAAACTTTTTAAAGTGGGAGCCAGATTACGGTCCCTTAGAGAGCTAGAGGGCCGAACTATATGAGCTATTAATTCCTACTCACACTGCACATATCTTATATAAATAAAATGAAAACCATTTATAAATAAACAGATCATGCACCAGTATTTCAATGGGAACTGTGGGCCTGATTTTGGCTAATGAGATTATCAATGTCTGGTTCCATATTTGTCACTGCCAGCCGTAACAAGTGATGCAAGTGGGCATCAGTAAATCTTGATCTGGTTGGAGATTTCAGATGTTTCATTCTTGAAAAAGTCTGTTCACAGGCATAAGTACTACCAAAGATGGTTACCATTTTGAGTGTATGGTTCCTGATATTTGGATATGTCTCAGAGGGGAGAGATGCATAGAAATTCAAAAGGTTACTTGACTTAAATGCATCTTTCAGAGTCACAATTCTGCAGTTCAGCCAGTTCCATTTGGTAAATTGTAAGGACATTTTCTATCTCAACAGAAAATGGGTTACGAAAAAGCTGTATGTCCTGTTCATGGAGATGAAGCCCTTGAATCTAAATTGAAACTCCTTTTGCAACAATTCTAGTGAAGCCAGACATGTTTCTTTTGGGAATGCAACCAATGGTTTGTCCGCTGACAGGTTTTGAGTTGTTGGGAGATGACTGAAGTTTTCCTCCTGTACTTATTTGATGAGAAGGCCTAATTTTACTTCAAATGCTTTCACATGCGATGCCATACCACAGATGAGCTTCCCCTTGCCTTGAAGTTGCAGATTGAATCTGTTGAGTAGCTCTATTATATCTGTCAGAAAGGCAAGGTGCCATTTCCATTCTGCATCATTGAGCTCTGGTACTTCTTGGTTTTTTGAAAGTAGAAAAGCTGTAATCTGCGGAAGTAAGTCATAGAAACATTTCAAAACTCTCCCTCTACTCTGGCAACGGACTTCTGTGTGATACAGAACATCTTCATGGGCAACATTTACCTCAGATAGAAATTCCTAAAATTGTCTGTGGTTTAGTACATGAGTTCTAATGTAATTAACACAAGATACCACAATTTTCATAACAGAGTCCCACTTCAGTGATTTACAACACAGCTCTTGTTGGTGGATGAAGCAGTGTATGGCAATTGAATGAGGATGGTTATGTTTGTCTATCTCTTGTGTAATGTGAGCAATTACTCCTCTCTTAGACCCCACCATGCTAGGAGCACCATCAGTTGTTACACTGACTAGTTTAACCCAGTCCAGCTCCAAACTATTCACAGTTTAGCAAACCTTTTCAAATATATCCACTCCTGTGGTTGTACCTTTGATACTTTGCAGTGCAACAAGCTCTTCTGTGACTTCAAAATACTCATTTGTCCCATGCATATAAATGAGAAGTTGGGCAGAATCACAAACATCATTGCTTTCGTCGAGTGCCAAGGAAAAATAGCAAAGTTTCTTTGCAGAGTTTTGCAAATGGTGCAGCAAATTTTCTCCCATTTCTTCAATCCTTTGTGTCATTGTAACTCCTGAAAGGCTCACTGTACTAAATAAAGCGGCCTTCTCTGGACACATCTCTTTGGCAACAGAAATAAGGCATTCTTTAACAAATTCTCCCTCCACAAATGGTTTGCCATTGCGCGCTATTAGCTTGGCAACTTGAAAACTTGCCCGCAGTGAGGAAGTATTTAACTGCTTCTGCTTCACAAAAGTATTTTGCTGAGTCATCAGTGTATGTTTCAGTTGTAATATTTTATCTTTTCTCACTTCTCCAACCAAACAATCATATTTATCTTTATGTTGAGTTTGATAGTGGTGTCGCAAATTGTATTCTTTGAACACAGCAACTATATTCTGGCATATCAGACACACAGCTTTTTCTTTGTACTGCATAAAAAAGTAATCATAAGTCCACTGTTCTTTGAATAGCCTACACTTGTCATCAATTTTTCTTTCTCTTGACATCATTGTTTCCTAGGGATTCCAAACTGATATTAGTGAAATACAAATATGTGTGTATATATACACACAGTGTATAAACCTCCATTAGTCCCTGATGTGAACACTTACCCCTTGCATTCTTTTCTAAGCAGACCAGCTCAATCCCTGATAGTTCAGTTATATCTCCCTATATAATGCCCAAATTGATATGTTCAGAATAAGCATGTGAACGTTGAAAAGGAATTGCAAAATGCATATAAAATTTTCAATGTAACCCCTTTAAAATGCTTCAGCACCGAACGCCTAATTTTCCACATGGGCAATTCAGCACCGAACCCCTAAGCTCCCAACCACCACCCACCCCCTAACTTTGATTTCAGCACTGAACACCTCACCACCCCCAAAGGGGAATTTTCATATGAGTCACCCACAGCCCAATCTGGCAGAACCCCCCAATCTGGCAAAAATTTATTTCTATGGCACTTTTGACTGACCTTTGGCAGTGGAGGGAGTGGAGGAAAACCTCACTGACAGGCAGGCACAGCACACAGACACCACGTTGCCTGGGGGTGGAGCAGGCGCCTTTTTACATCATATAGTCACCCACATGTGGTACTCCTCGCTCCGCAGCGTCTGGCGCCCTCCAGTGATGCCATTAGCAACACACGCACCAAGTGCCAGGCACAAGGGCACATCAGTGTCCCTCTCAACATCGCCCTCACGCCCACCCTCCCAGCACACAACATGCTGTGGGCAGAGGTGGTTGACGTCATCCCTGAGAAACTGTGACACTGAGTGTATATGCTGGCAGGTATCTTGGCAACCAAACAGTGCTCACTGCTGATGGCCAAATCAGACTCCTCTGCGGGCCGCATGTGGCCCACAGGCCGTAGTTTGAAGACCCCTGCTTAAGACTTACAGCAGACATGTCACAAGAAACTCTCAAGGCCAGAAAACAATGGTGGGATATTGTGACAAGACTGAATGAAATGAATGCCTCACCAAGAATACTGCACCCAGCCCAACTCATGTTCAGGTTTGAAGGAAGGATACATAGCTTTATGGATAAACAACAGCTCAGAAACTTCACAGATGAAAAACCAGCCTTAAAGAAAAAACTGAAAGGTCTACTTTAAGGCAAGAGAGACCAACAAACACAGCACACTTATCTACAAAGATGACATTAAATCCCATGACAATAATCTCCCTCAATGTCAATGAACTAAATTCACCAATTAAAAGATACAGACTGGCAAAATGGGTCAAAAAGTTGAATCCAAGCTTCTGCTGCCTACAAGAAACACACCTGAATAATCAGAACAAATATAGACTCAAAATCAAAGGCTGGAGGAAAATCATCCAAGCAAAAAACACCCTTAAAAAGCTGGGTGGCCATATTAATAGCTGATGACACCAACTTTATACTCAGAAAAGTAGTAAGGGACAAAGATGGACACTTTGTACTAATCAAGGGATATGTGCAACAGGAAGAAATCAGACTATTAAACATATATACACCCAATGATAAACCAGCAAAATATCTAATAAAATTATTGACAAATCTCAAAGAAGACATCAATAATAACACAATAATTGTGGGAGACCTCAACACGGCCCTGTCAACACTTGATAGGTCAACCAGACTGAAACCCAACAAAAACATACTAGCCCTGAGAAGAGAAATAGAAGAAAAAGGACTAGTATACATATATAGGACATTCCACCACAAAAACCCTGAATACACATTCTTCTCCAATGTACATGGGTCATTCTCTAGGATAGACCACATGCTGACACATAGAACATACCTTCATAAAATCAAGAGGATAAAAATCTTGCAGGCTACCTTTGCTGACCACAATGCTCTGAAATTAGATGTGAACTACAAAGGCACACAGAAGAAAAAATTTAACAATTGGAAATTAAACAGCCTATTACTGAACAATCAGTGGGTCTGAGATAAAATCAAAGAGGAAATCAAAACCTTCCTGGAAACAAATGATAATGAAGACACAAACTGCCAGAATCTATGGGACACAGCAAAAGTGGTCCTGAAAGAAAAATTCATAGCTTTGCAAGCACACATCAGGAAGGAAGAAGGGGCATATCTGAATAACTTAATAACACAGCTCACAGAATTAGAAAATGACCAACAAAAGGAACCAAAAATAGGGAGACAGAAGGAAATAACAAACCTGAAAGCAGAAATCAATGAAGTGGAAACCCAAAAAACAATCTGAAAGATCAATAAAAACAGAAGTTGGTTCTTTGAAAAAATAAGATTGATAGACTATTGGCAAAATTTACAAAGAAAGAGAGAGAGAAAGCTGATAACCTGTATTAGAAATGAAAACTGGAAGATCACAACAGATATTGCAGAGACCCAAAAGGTAATTAGAGACTACTTTGAGAAACTTTATGCTATTAAACATGAGAAGCTACAAAAATGGATAAATTCCTGGACACATATAACCTTTCTTTAAGTAAAGAGGACATAGCATATATAAACACCCCATCACTATGGAGGAAATTGAAACTGTAATCAAACAGCTGCCTAAAAAGAAAAGCCCAGGTCCAGATGGATTTACTAATGAATTCTTTCAAACCTTACAAGAGAGCTACTACCAATCCTAGCTAGGCTCTTCCATAAAATGGAAAAAACGGGAACACTCCCAAATAGCTTTTATGAAGCCAACATCACCTTGATACCTAAACCAGACAGAAATGATGCCAAAAAAGAAAATTACAGACCAATATCCCTGATGAATGCAGATGCAAAGATCTTCAATAACATCCTGGCAAATACACTATGACCAAGTAGGTTACATCCCAGGAATGCAAGGATGGTTTAACATCTGTAAATCTATCAACATAATACAAAACATCAACAACAAGAAAAATAAAAATCACATGAGCATATCTATAGACGCAAAGAAAGCATTTGATAAGGTCCAACACCCATTCTTGATCAAAACTCTCAGCAAGATGGTCATGAAAGGAACCTTTCTCAATTTAGTTGAAGCAATCTACCACAAGCCAATGGCAAATATTATCCTAAATGGAGAAAAACTAAAATCCTTTCCTCTAAATTCTGGTACAAAACAAGGCTGTCCACTCTCAGCAATCCTCTTCAACATAGTACTGGAAGTACTTGCTATAGTGATCAGGCAAGAAAAAGATATCTAGGGAATCCAGATAGGAAAGGAAGAAGTCAAGCTCTCACTGTTTGCAGATGACATGATACTCTACTTAGAAAACCCTAAATACTTTACCAAAAAGCTTCTAGAAACAATAGATGCATATAGCAAGGTGGCAGGCTACAAAATTAAGAAACAGAAATCAATGGCCTTTTTATACACCAATACTGATAGGGAAGATATGGACGTTAAGAAGGCAATCCCATAGATGAGTGAAACCATTCTGCGTCTTTTTATCTCCCTCTGACTTACTTCACTCAGCATAATAGATTCCATGTACATCCGTGTATAGGAAAATTTCATGATTTCATCTCTCCTGATGGCTGCATAGTATTCCATTGTGTATATGTACCACAGTTTCTTCAGCTAATCTCCAAAATATACAGGGCACTGACAGAACTTTACAAGAAAAAAACATCTAATCCCGTCAAAAACTGGGGAGAAGAAATGAACAGACACTTTGATAAAAAGAAATACAAATGGCCAAAAGGCACATGAGAAAATGCTCCTAATCACTAATCATCAGGGAAATGCAAATCAAAACAACGATGAGAAACCATCTCACACCACAGAGATTGGCACACATCACAAAGAACAAAGAACAATCAGTGCTGGCGGGGATGTGAAGAGAAAGGAACTCTTATCCACTACTGGTGGGAATGCCATCTAGTCCAACCTCTATGGAAAGTGATATGGAGATTCCTCCAAAAACTGAAAATTGAGCTCCCATTCGACCCAGCTATTCCACTCCTAGGGATATATCCTTGGAACACAAGAATAGATTACAAAAACTCCTTCCTCACACCTATATATTTTTCAGTACTATTCACAATAGCCAGGCTCTGGAAACAACCAAGATGCCCTTCCACAGACGAATGGCTAAAGAAACTGTGGTACATATACACAATAGAATATTATGCAGCCGTCAGGAGAGTGAAGTCATGAAATTTTCCTATACATGGATGGACATGGAATCTATCATGCTGAGTGAAATATGTCAGAGGGAGAGAGAGAGAGAGATGCAGAATAGTCTCACTCATCTATTGGTTTTAAGAAAAATAAAAGTCATTTTTGCAAAAATCCTCAGAGACAATGAGAGGAAGTCTGGAACTTCCAGCTCACTTTATGAAGCTCACCACAAAGAGTGGTGAGTGCATTTATAGAAATAACTACACAAAGAACCACCATAATTATGTGAATGAATGAGGGAACTGGAAAGCCTTTCTAGAGTACAGGTGGGGGTGGAGTGGAATGGAAGAAGATTTGGGACATTGGTGGTGGGAATGTTGCACTGGTCCTTAGACTAGTATCAATTTGGTACTAAAACCAGTTTAGGTTTATTTGTAAAGATGCACACAATATTTTATTTCTCTACTCATTCACATGTTATTAATTTTTGACAAGATCCACCCCAATGTGAGTACAATCATATTGCCTAGTGGTTTTGATGTGATGAGTGGATATTTAACAGGTTTCTATGTGCTTTTGGGCCCATGGGATATATTTGCAGGAAGGACTAGTCAACTCCTTTGTCTTTCAATTCAAAATCAAGTTTTTATTGGGCTTTTTTTTTTTGTGCTGGGGTGTTGTTATTTATATATTCTGTGTATCCTCCATTATCAAATATATTATTTGCAAATATATTTGTTTTTGGATCACACAAAGTGAGGCTGAGGGACGATGACAACTTTCTTCTGGAATGGCAGGGGGTGGTCCTGGCAATACTATAAGGGCCACATAAGACCATAGAATGTAATCCAGTTCTCCCACATGCAAATAATATTCTTATCCCATTGGATTATCTCTCTGATTCTAGGACTTTCTCTTTTTGTTGATTTCTGGATTTGTCTTTATGCCAGTCACACATTGTTTGGATCATTCTCTCCTTGAAGTGAGTGCTCAAACCAAAAATATGAATCTTCAAGACTGGGGAGAGGACACAGTGTGAGGTCCTGGATTTGATTCCTGGCACTTGGGGAGACAGAAGTGATTGCCCCAGTTTTGTTTTCCTTTAAGACTGTTATATTGTTTTTGCATTTATTGTTATGGTATTTAAACTCAGTGTTTCTGGGTGTTAGCATATAAATCTTTCATTAGCTTGGTGAGCTTTATCCCTTAGGTGTCTTATTCTTTTGATACTATTGTGAAGGGAATGGCTTGTCTTATCTTAAAAGAAGTCTTCATTATTTTTTATGTGAAAGCACACCTATTTTTGAATGTTATTTTTAATCCTGTAACATTGCTGGATTTTTCTATTTAAAACATTTTGGCTTTTGAAAGTTGTAAAATCTTCTACCTAGAGATTATTTCAAATAGAGAAAATAGAGAAAATTTACTTCTTTAACAGTTTGGATAGTAGTTATTTATTACTTGTCTGACTTCTTTGATTAGACGTTTCAATACTATTTGTGTGTGCTTGGATGTATGTGCACATACATGTGCACATGTGTGCTATCAGGGATGAATACTTGCAAGGCAAGTGCTCTAAGACTAAATTTTCTTCCCATACTAGAATTTGCTATGTTAATTGGAATTATAGTTGACAAAGTCAGTCATCTTGGCTGACTCCTGACTCTGCTCAGGTATCACTCCCAGTGAGCTCAGGAGACCATATATGGTGCTAGGGCATATCATGCAAGGTAAGAGCCCTGCTAATACTTCTCCAGTGCTAATAGTGAATACTTATACTGATTATTGCAATTAACCCCTTGTTGGAGGAAATCTATTAGTCATAATTGTATTTATTTTTATTGATGTAATGTTGGTTTCCTACACTATATTTTATATTATACCACCTCAAATGTGTATTACCACACCACCTCTACTACCAAGGTACAAAATACAGTCCATTGAATCTCCTCCCTGTCCTTTACAACCCCCGCAGTAACCTATGCCCTTTTTTCTTTTCTATTCTCATGCTTTTGTTTGTGTGTATGCTAAACCTGGCAGTGTTCAGGACTTATTACTGTCTCTGTGCTCATGGATCACTCTTTGAAGGCCTCAGGGAAGCACGTGAAATGCTGGGGAGAAAACCCAGTTTGGCTGAATGCAAGAAATTTTCCTTACCTATCATGATACTGTGCTACTTGTATGTGTTTTAGCATATTCTATAGATTTAGTGTTTGATATACGAGTCTTAAATTCATTTAAAACTATTGCTGTATATTCAATGAGTTAGCAGTATAGTTTTATTCTGTGGAGTTTTCTCATAACCATTATTTTTGTTTGTTTTGGAGAAAAGCACTGAGATGCTCAGGGATTATTCCTGGCTCTATGCTCAGGGATCACACCTGGAAGTGCTCAGTAGCCCATATGTACTGCTGGAGATTAAATGATAGTCAACTTATTATAAAAATATAATTTATCCATCTATCCTTATGCTCCCATCTTAACCTATTGAAGAGATTTTTTAATATATAGTTTTAGTTCCCAAGTCATATTTTAACTTTATATCAGCAGGCTTAAGCTGTACTTTCATTCCATTACAGTGATTTGTGTCATTTTTATTTCAGTACCATTCTATTTTGATTACTTTGAATTTGTAGTATAGTTTGAAGATGAGTTTGAACAAGAGTTTGATACCTTCATTTTATTTTCTTCCAAAGATTGTTGTTGGCTATTTAGGGTTTTATGGTTCCATTAGAAAAAGGTCAATGATGCTTTAGTTCATTAAAGAATGCTTTTATTTTTGTGTGCTTTTTGGGGCCACACCTGGTGACAATCAGGGGTTACTCCTGGCTATGCGCTCAGAAATTGCTTGTGGCATGGGGGACCATATGGAATGCTGGGGGGATCGAACTGCGATCTGTCCTAGGCTAGCGCCAGCAAGGCAGACATCTTACCGCTTGATCCACCACTCCGGCCCCAAAGAATTTTTTTATAAGGCTTATCTTAAATATATATATATATATATTGCTTTGAATATGAAAATAATTTTGACAACATTAATTCTTCCAACCCATAAGTAAAGAAATATTTTTTCTATTTGTGTCTTATATGTCCTTTAACAAAATATATGCCTTATTTAATTTCCTTTTTTATGCTTATTCCTAAGTACTGAATTTTCTTATGATTCTAAATGGGATTTTGTTTCTTTTTTTCCTTGCCTCTAGAATTACAACAGGTATTTGCATAATAGTTTTGTACCTAGCCACACATTTTTATAGTTTTGCATTTATTAGTATACTCCATATTTGTTAATACTCCTACTTGCTAAAACTTATTTATAATTTTTTACTTAAACCACATTTTATGACATTCTCATACATGCAGAGAATGATAAAATATTTAAATAACCCAATCTATTAGATTTCAACTTTCTTGTCCTAACTCTCATATATTTTGTTTTCTATCTGCTTAGTACAACAGTTTTCACTGTTTTCTTTTTGTGGTAGTTTTGCTGTTTATAATGGCTACAAATGTAGTGCTGAATTATGGACTTGTGGTTTTCAGTGAAAGAATTCTGCAAAGTTATGGAGTTAAATATATGTGTTAAGTTTCATTCAGGCATCAGTTATAGTACTGCGGGCACTGAGTTTAATGTCAATCATTATATACTAAAGAAAGTGTCTTTAAGTGGAAACAGAAAAAAATGTTATGGAGTGATTGACAAAAATGTGACCAGAGACGCACAGAAAACTAAACCTGTATTTCCCTTGGGAACAATAACTCAAGTATTTGCTACTTGAGTGTTCACTGTGACTTTATTGAACTATTGCACAGAAGAAAAAGTAACTAGTAAATATTTTCTCTCAATCTGTTCAGGAATAGCAATAAAATAATAGATTACCACAAAAATAGTACAGGGTTAAGGCACTTGTTTTGGATACAGACAACCTTGGTTTGGTTTCTGTCATTTATTTCAACAATTTCTAAGCAACAAGATTTCTGGTTTTTGAATAGCTTTTTTAAATTATAAATTATTTTATTTAAAGACCATGTTTAAATACCATGTTTTACACAGTTGCTCATAATACATTTGTTTCTGCCACTCCTTACTCCAAACCAATCCCACCACTAATGTCCCCAAATGCTAATTATGCCCAAGCCTGCCCCCTTGGCAGGCATCAAATAATATATTTTATTTTGCTATTTACATGTAAATGGTAATAAGATTAATTTTTTATAAAGTAGAGCATAAAGAATATTTGTGAAAATTATTGTATCTCAATGAGGCCATTAAGTCATTATCAGAAGGTTTACTAAGATTTTTGTTGCTGGTTGATCTTTCAGTAACTAGTTTTGTTTTGTTTGTAAACATTAGATTGTTTCAAATCCACCTTGATATCTAAATTGGTGTGATCCTACAGGGATGATAGTATTGAAAAATATGGAGATGTGTGGTATCATATGCAGTAGCACAGTTCACGAAATCACCAAATTTTGCTGATATTTCAGTACTTATGGGGTATGGTTTCAGTTGTTAGGGCTGCCAAAATATGAAAAGCAGGGAGAAAGCAGTATGAGGGTGTCCATACTCACTTGGACAAAATACTGGAAATATATGTGCAAATACTGACATACCTAGAGTATCAGTCAGTTGGCTTCTCTGCAGAGATTAGTGGTTAAGTGGTGAAGTTGGGTCATTGGTGAAGTGGTGGTTGTAGGTTGTGGATATAGTTGGTGAGGTTTCAACAGTGTGATGACTTGGCCCACCTCTCCCCCTGAGCTTGTCCACTTTCATCTATGAGGCCAGTGTATCCATAATTTTTCAGAGTTTGATTTATATTTCTTTCAACAATAGTGTGATTCTATAGAATTGGCCAAATGCAGACATGGTGACAAAGGTGAAATTCTTTGGCCAGTTTCAGTTAGGTCTGTTTCTGAACTTTCCATTCTAGTCCTTAGATCTCTTTGTCTACTTAGCAAACAGTGGTATGGCACTGATTTAACTATAGCATTGTATTTGACTAAATGATAAGCTGTAGACCATCACATCCCATCATTTAGCATTTTATTTTCATCCTTTGGTTTTTGGGCAACATCAGCACATTTCAAGGCTTACTTCTGGATTTATGTTCAAGAAAGACTCCTGACTCTGTGCTCAGTAATGAATCCTGGTAGTGCTCTGGGAACCTTAATCTTTCCTAATAGATTAGAGGATGCATATTTTTATCAGAATTCTTTATTTGCAGATTAATAGATATATGGCTCAGGGCTTGACCCTGAGTGGGTTTTATTGATTACCCTGGTATCCAATAATCTGGAACCACCCATCCCAGAAAATGTGCTTCCAACAGTCTCTCTTCCTGTCAAAATTCATTCTAAGAACCTTGCAGACCAGACGGTTTCTTTGAGGACTGGAGTCAGCCATTTTTGAAGCTGCCAGCTTGTTGCCAATGAAACTCTTTTCCACCCTTCATTGAGTCTCTCATTTGATTCATCCTTCAACGATAGTGAAATGGGAGCTTCTCTGTTATATAACTGCTTCAAGAAATTTAGTATTCAGTACAGATATCTTAAATAATTTTGTCAAAAATGAATTTAAAAACATGATGTCGAGAAAACAGATAGCCATCTGAAAATGAGTAAAATGATTTCTGTTTCTTGCACTGGCATCAGAGAAGTGCATTCCATGTAAATAAGATACGTAAATAAGAAAAAATATGCAGCACATAGAAAAACACACGATAGAAAAAATATACCAGTAATTAGTGTCCATCAGAAAACAACTGAGCTATTTAACTGGCAGAGATTTTCAGACTAAATGAGACTCTAGTTGACAATGTGAAAGGATGACATTTGTTGAGCCATTTTTTAAGTGGAATTAGGAAGCCATTATTGAGAATCTGCATCATGTGTCTTGTTTGAACTAAGCTGAAGACCTTTATACTGGGCCAAAAACATTTGTTTAAGAAACCTAATAGCAAACAGTTGTTTAAGAAGTCATTTGGATAAGGAGGACTGATGCTCATGAGTGAACTTTTGCCAGAGGATAAAATAAGTAACCAATTATGAATAACCAAGAATAGTTGAAGCTTTTTAGCACTAATTAACTTCCTTCTTAAAACGCTTCTCTCATTTTTTTCCATAAAGACCTCTTTTATTCCAATTTAATAAACTCCATCCTTTTCTTTCCTTTGGGGAATACTACTACAGTTTTCTTTCCAAACCATTATCCCCAAATTGAGATGTTAGATCCTACATAAATACATTTTATTATGTAATTGCCATCTGAATGTTGAGGTTGACAAGAAGCACAGTTGAAGTAAAAACACAAGCAGTTTGAAAGGAAAGTGAAGACAATTAGGTTCTATTTGTCTTCCACAATTTAGTGGTATTTATTGTAAATATCTAATCCTCTGCTTAAAATCTTTCTTGTGTTTCTTTAACTGAATAAATTATCTTCTCCTTCCTGTCATGTTTTGTTTTCTCCCTCTTTCTCTATCTCTCATGCTCAGGCTTACCCCTGGCTCTGTGCTTGAAGATCATTTCTGGCAGGCTCAGGGGAACATATGAGGTTCCAGAGATTGGACCCGAGTTAACCTTGTGCAAGACAAACTCCTACAAGTTGGTTCTATCACTCTGGGCTCTTGTTCTCTCTTTCTGTGCCTCCTATGAGATAATGAGCTCATGTAAAACAGGGTGCTCATTTATCTGTATTTGTATCTTCACCATCTTTCTCTGGCTTGACACATAGTAGGGTTTTATTTGTTGAAATAACTATATAGGCTGTCAGAAGAAAGCTCATTTCTTATCTCTCTGCCTTGTGTGGTATCTTTATTTTCTGTATCTTGGAGAAACATTTCACTGGTGAGCTGGAAGGAGATAATTGTGTTTGCTCTATTGCAATTACATCTCCTTGTTACAAAATAGATGTAACATAAATGGAGTTGTCTTTCTTCTGCAAATGGGTGACATAGCAGTGTTTACATCCCATTAAGCTTTATAAAATCTTGTCACATCATATAATGTGACAAGCAAGAACAACTCACAGCTTAAACATCAAAATAGTTTAAATTTTCATGTTTGTGTGTATGGGACAGGAGGTATTTCAGCATTTTTGTTACAACATCATAGAATATAAGATATTTTCCTTTAGGGTCACAGAAAACTAGTGCCAACTGTGCAAATTTGTGGTTCTGAGATTGTCACCTTTCTATCTGTACATAATTATGAAATAAAGATCTTTCATGCACCTTACTTTCAAAACACCTTTTTCTACCAAATGCTTCTTTTCAGTAGGTGCCTGCATTTTTTTGCCACAATTCAGAATGTCTCATTTTGGACTCTGGTTTGCATGATTATATGTCTGCTCCTCTCCAGGACACTAGTGCAGACAAAGGCCAAGTTCTCCAGAACATATCCTGTCTGAATTAGAAATTCAAAGAACTAGTGATTTGGATTAAGTAATTCAAGAAATAATTTAATACTACAAAAAGGTACCTTAAGTATGAACAAAGTCCAGTAGATAAATTGTACTTGGTGCAAGTGTGAATATCTTAATTAAAAATGACCCCACCCCCCTGGACTGGAAACACAGTACAGGACATAACATGTTTGTCTTGCTCGTGACCAGTCTGAGTTTGATCCCAGCATTGCATATGGACCCTCAAACACAAGGAATGATGAGTTATGAGAAAATCTGTGGGCTCACTGGCTTTTCTGCTGCTGCTGCAGCCAGCTTCTAGCTGCCTGTAGTTCTCGATATTCGCTGTGTTCATGTTCATGCCAATCCTGGGTCGGACAGGTCAGCAGCAGCAAGGGGTGTCACAGGAGAAAGAAATAAAATTAATCACGAAAGAAGGTGCAAAAAGACTCGAGTGGGGGTGTTGAGTAGCTTCTAGAATCGACCTGTCTTCTTCGAGCTTACAGGTCATTAGCTTGCTGTTACTCTCTTAATGTTCTCTTGAAGTTCTTGCTTATCTACTTCTGCTTCTCCCCCCTGAGCTGTTTTTATTAGCCAGAATTTAGCATAAATAACCTAAGGGCAGGGTTGATGTAATTAAGGTTACTTGTGCTAATTAACTCAAAAAATGTGAAAGAATCAGTAAAAAGAGATTATTCACGTGTCTTAACTTTACAGATGACAATGCTTGAGCACTACCAAGTATGTAACTTTGCCCACTACACAAAAAATAAACAGCTTGACAGGAAACTAACACAGAAGTTTCTCTGTCATGATTGATATGCACTATAAGTCCTATGTTATATACTACTTGACTATTTTCTATGCCCTTTTAAATTTGGACCATTTCCCCTTATTTCCAAACTTGTTAATTTTCCTCCATTAAATCAAAACTTCTCTTGACTAAGTGGTCTTAGTTCAAAAGATGCTGATATTCTGTAAATCATTATATGTTCAATTTTCTATTATTTACTTACTGAATTTCTTGTTGTGTTCAGAATTCTTAATAAAAGAACAATGGCATCACTAAAAATATTTCCCTGGGTGGGTGGGGGACATAAGGGGGAGCAGAACACTAGTAGAGTGGAAAGAGAGCTTGTTTTGCATGAGGCAGACTTGATTTCAGTCTTAAGAATCTCATATGGTCCCCTGAGCCTTGGCAGCAATAATCCCTTAAGCACTGCAGGATTTGGCCCAGAAACAAAATTACCTGGTTGGGAAACTTTTCCTGGCCATTCATTTCAATGATCATTCCTGGCCATTCCATTCTAATGATATCTTGCTATATATAAAATATCAAAATGAACACAGTGGAACATGGAAATATATATGTTTATATTTGAGAATGCATATTGCAGCCTATTTTAAAAGTATAAATTATACCCATAAGCAGAATATTCCTCATTTGATGTGATATTGGCAGTGTCAAAGAAAGTAAAGGAAAAAATCACCAAAATTTACTTAAATTAGTGACAGCTTTCTGAAAAGTCACAGAAACCATAATTACCTCATCAGTCTTCTTCTGTGAAGCCTGAAATAGTGACTGCATTCTCATGTCATGTCCCAAAAAATGTACTTGAAGATTTGGGAATAATGCACATTCCATGACCTTCCATAACCTCCCCAAGTTTTAAATTTTTAACAAGCTCCCCAGGTACACATAGCTAGTTCACTTTGACAAAAGCCATGACTCTCCAAGAAGTCAACCCAATCAAAATCAGAATTAACTAAGTCTAAACTGCTCTCAAAACTTGGCTGATCTTTCCTTTTCTTCAGCTCCCTCAGTCCGCATAATTAGCTCTGAAATGGAAATATAGAGGCCAACAGAGAGTGCTGTGGGAAGAGTAATTAAGAGTCTGGCATGGGCTACTTGCTTTCAGGCAAAGTTAAAGAAAAGCAAAAATATATTCCGTGGTCCATAAAAAAAGGTAGAGTGGACAATTATTTTGAAGAGATAAACTCAACTTTGTTCCCCACCAGAGAAAACCATTAGTTTTTGCTTTGGAAAGAATTTACTTGCAAAACTATGGATAAGAAACATTAACATCATTTTTCTCCTGGAGAATTCTTAAATATGATCAAGGCTATATATGATATTCACTATAGAGAACATGTTTCGCTTTAATCCAGGATCCTATGTTTGCTCAGAGAACCACAATAAAGTACTAGAATCCTCATGGACTCACTGTGTAATATGTAGGACTGAATTATTTCTTTACAAAAAGCAGAAAATTAGTGTAAGAATGGTTTGGAATAGGCATTAGAACAGTAATACAATCAATTAGGGTGTTTGCCTTGCATGCGGCTGATTAGGGTTTGATTTCTGCCAGGCCAGATCCCTGAGGACAGAGCCAGGGATCACTCCCAGGCATGGCCCCAAAACAAACAAACACAAAAAAACTGGTTTGTATTCTTATTCTATTTTGTCTAAACTACTATGTCTGTATAGTCAGTGATAACAAATACTTACAAAACAGGAAAACACCCAATGTTTGAAAGTTTAAGGGAAGATCATTAGAGCTCAGATTCTAGATCTGGGTCAGATATGAGAGCTGGAAAAGCCTGTTAACACAGAGCTTCTTATTATTCTGTAGATAAATCAAGACTGCCATTTCATTTGGGATTTTTTTGAGGGGGGAGTGCATATCCTGTGGTGCTTAAGACTCACTCCTACCTGTGACTGTAGAGATCACTTCTGGCCCTGCTTAGGATATGCATTGCTAGAGATCAAAGTAAGCTCTACCAGTATTAGGGCAAACAACACTTAAGCTCTCTGTACTATATCTCTTGCCTAATTTTTAAATTTTTATAGACATGATTTTAAGTAATTTATGAAGGAACTAGAAAATTCTCTGACAAATTCATCTGAAAAATCAAGGTATCAAGAATACGTAGGTCAATTAGCAACACTGACATTTACTTACAAATAACCCTTAAAAATTATTTTGTCCTCTAGAGGGGAATAAATTATTCCTCTATTACAAAGAACTCATTTGCATGATGATGGACAAAAACTATTTGCATAGCTATCAGTTCCCCAAAAGGTTTAGCATTGTCAAGGAAACTGATGATACAAATTTGTAGAAGGAGGAAATCAGATTTCAGAAATCTAAAACATATAGATTTTCATTATGGACACAAAAACATTTGGTTCATACTCCAGATTTTCACATTTTTAACACTGTGCCTATTTGATTTTAAGAATCGTAACATATTTCTTAGTTACAAAATACAGCTATTTCCATAGGTTAGTGCTGAATTATATAGGGTGCAGCAATAGAATTCATTAGTTATCTAGTTATTATTGAATTTTCTGAGCAATCTAGAATCATATTGAAACCAGGCCAAAGATCCATCTTAGACAAGGCAAATCTCCTCTACCTAATGTCTAAATATATCTTTAGTTTACCTTTCTCCCAAAGCCTAGCCTGATCTTTGTTTTGAAGATAAGTTGAGGTGTGCTTCTGGAAGGTAACCCAACAAAGAGAAAGAAAGGAGAAAAGCACTTATTGAGGGCCCAGAGAGATAGCACAGCGGCATTTGCCTTGAAAGCAGCCGATCCAGGACTAAAGGTGGTTGGTTCGAATCCCGGTGTCCCACATGGTCCCCTATGCCTGCCAGGAGCTATTTCTGAGCAGACAGCCAGGAGTAACCCCTGAGCACCGTCGGGTGTGGCCCAAAAACCAAAAAAAGAAAGAAAAAGAAAAGCACTTATTGAGGAGGGAACAGAAATTTCTTTTTTTTTTATTTTTTATTTTTAATTATGAGAACAAAGTTGCAAAGAAAGAGGACAAGGTAAAGTTACAGTGGAAGGACAATCACCCATAACATAATTCTCAGAAGAAGTCCCCTTGCTGATATCTTAACTTTGAACTTTCAGCCAAAGAACATTAAGACAAATAAAACAGAATCCATGTACAATTACTTTGTCCCTCAAGTCCCCAGATTGTAACACATTATAATATTTCTTAATAACACACAAGGCAATCTAAAGCCATAAAACTTATGTAACTCCTTAAACATTAGAGGCATAGTATTTTTTATATTTCCATGTACATGCATATTAGCTTAAGTTAACCTCAAAATTTAAGTGGTTTTTTTTTAAGGATTAGAGTCAAAGGAGCACAGTAAAAACGGTGTTAGAGTGGCAATTGTTGTTTGCATAGGCCCACCAATATATGAGATGCATGGAAAGGAATAACCTTGGCCTAAATACAAAGAGACCCTACCCCTGAAGTTTCCTGGCATAAGACCTACTCTAGATTCCAGGCAAGCTAGGTCGTCCAATTCAAGACATTGTCTGTAGTGCCAACACACTTTTATTTTTCACACAGTCTCTGTTGCTGGTATCATGTTTCTGTATTAAAGATCCTGGAATCTGCGTATTCTACATTGAAGTCAGGATGTGGAGCGTCCTCTCGTTTCACCTCACTATTAAAGGGCAATGCAGGGAGCCCTGTCCTGTAAGCAGGTCATTGTTGTTGTTGAGTCCTCTCAGTGTTAAGGGAAGACTTTTTTGAGCAGGTCGATGTCTGAGCAGTGGTAGGGTCTTCCATGGTAGAGGATTGCTTCCAGGTGATGTATAGACAAACCTGGATGTTTCATGGATGACTTCCCTGGGGAACAGAAATTTCTGAGCACAGAGCCAGGACTAAATCCTGAGCACTGCAAGTTGTGGCCAAAAAAAAAAAAAAACCAGTGAGGATGATTATCATTATCTGTAGGCTTTGTGCAGAAGAGTACGCATAGCACAAAGGGACACAAAGTCATCCTTGCCTAGTACTGATCTTTGGCCTAATGTCAAACCTGTATTCACTCAAAATGGTTTGTCCTACCTGAAAAAAAGAACATTGTTTCCTGATATTGTCATATAGGTAGGTGTTGGGTGCGTGACCAATTTTTTTCTCAAATAATCGGGTTTAAAGAAAAAAGTCAGATTTAAAAAAATAAAATAATATAAAGTCCCTTTTAGATATAATTAATAAGTGAAATAGTGATTATAGTATTGACCCATTACACAATTTAATTAGTATCCAACATTTATTTTACTATGTAATTTTGATTAATTTTTGTAATATTAACCACAGAGCCACATACTTGGTTATCATCAGGCTTTCCAATTTGTTTTGTTTTGGAGTCAAACTAGTGGTGCTATTTCACACACTGTTTAAGGCTCACTCCTGGGCACACTAGAAGACTGTGAGCCCAGGGATCAAAACTGAACTTTCATTCAGCAAGCAACCCATGTGCTCAGCCCATTGATTTAACCCCTCTGGCCCCAATATGTTAGTTCTTACTCTTATCGTTATTTGAAATATTCCACTGGCTTTGGTATTTATCATATTTTACTGTAAAACCCTCATGCTCTCAAAGTTTCTGAAAATCATCATTAATAGGGCCAGAGAAATAATACAGTGGGTAAGGCATCTTGCCTTGCATGTTGACAACTCAGACTAAATCCCTGGTAATACATATAGTCACCTGATACCCTCCAGGAGTGATTCCTGAGCAGAATTGAGAATAATCTCTGAATATAGCTGGATATTAATCAAAAAAAGGTCAGTCGGGACCAGAAAGATAGCATGGAGGTAAGGCATTTGCCTTTCATGCAGAAGGTCACTGATTCGAATCCTGGCACCCCATATGGTCCCCCGAGCCTGCCAGGAGCGATTTCTGATCATGGAGCCAGGAGTAACCCCTGAGCGCTGCCGGGTGTGACCCAAAAACCAAAAAAAAAAAAAAAAAACCGGTCAGAAAGTCACTATTAAGTCCCAGAGAATGCCTCAAAAGACTGGAATACATACTTAGCATGTGAAAGATATGGGTTAGATCCACAATTATAGGAAGTGATCCCAAGTATTGTGCCCTTGTGGTTTAAAACAAAAGAAGAGAAATTAAAAAAAGAAAAGGATAGGAAATGAAAACTACACTTTAAAATACTTTTTAAAATTTAAATAATTCTCAAAACCAAAAATTAACAGACAGAAGTCTACTTTCAAAAGGATAACAAGGTAATGTAAATAAACTATATTTTAGTTGCAATACTAAGTAGCACAGAGCAAGCAACATTGGTCTAATAAAAATACAGAGAATCACATATTATTCATTGTAAAAAGCACATTGCAAAAGATCCAATATAAAGCAATAATTTATCTTTATTATTGTAAAGTTTGCTGTGCATTGTGTGACTAACTCAACCATGAACAACTTTACCTGTAAACTGTATTATGAACAACCTTGAAACCACAATGTTCAAATAAAATAATTAAATCATATCACAATTAAATTATATCATTCACAATGTCCTGTTTAGAAAGTCAGATTGTTTTAGCTACACAGGGGAGAGGCCCTTTAAACATCCAAGAGCTCCGAATTAATGATATACACCTCTAGACATCTTGGATCAACAGATGCTGAGGGACTTCAAGGGTTACACCCAGTTGTTGAGGTGGGAATGGAGTAATGTTAGGAATTAGATCCTCATAAATAAAAGGCATGTATGCTAACAATTGGAACTATCTCTCACAGCCAAAAGGCATATTCTTATTAAACTTTAACAGGTTCGAGTAATGAAAAGTAAGATATTCAATATGCTTTTGATGCAGACAGAACCTTTTACACTGTTAGTCCACAGTTTTTAAACATATTTTTAGAATGAGAATATTGAATAGTAAAGATGATCAGGTGCAGAGTTGGAAATTGATGTTTACTGAAAAGTGAAAGGGAAAGGAAAATAAACTCCCTAGCTGGAGAGGTACAGTATAGAACCACATGGTAAAAATGGCTTATTTTGTGCCTTTTTAATAGAAAAACTGGGCCCTCCTGTTACTTGTCAAGTGATATTTACAAAAAATGCAATATTTGGGGAAGGGGCAGAGCAATAGTGCAGTGGGTAGGGTTCTTACCTTGCACATGGTAAATCCAAGATCAATTCCCTGGCATCCAATAAGGTCCCTGCACCCTGCCAGGAGTGATTCTTGAGCTAAGAGCCAAGAGAAAACCCTTCAGGGTGTGGCCAAAAGAAACAAACAAACAAAAAAGAGGAAACTGTAAGATTCAGTCAGGATGATCTGGCTAGCTTCAGGTCTTTTGTGTTATTTATTTGACCTGGGCATTGGTCTTAGGTATTGTCCAGTGTCTCTTAGTTTTGGTGAGCTTCACACCTGGGACAAATCTATGATAATGCAGAATTCTTAACTTCCTATTTATCAGAGAGAGCCCAGAAATTTCCAGGAATTTTTAAAATGCCAAAAGGAAGCAGTCAAACTGGGACTGCTCACAGTAGCTGGCAATGGGAAACCGAGCCTTGGCTTCCTTTATTACTTTGCAGTTCTGAAATTAATTGAATATTGGTTATCAATTAAAATATTTCATTTCAAATTAAGAAGACAGTGTGTAGGGGCCAGAATGGTAGCGCTAGAAGTAAGGCGTCTGACTTGCAAGCACTTGCCTAGGCCGGACTGGACTGTGGTTCGATACCCTGGCGTCCCATATGGTCCCCCCAAACCAGGAGCGATTTCTGAGCACATAGCCAGGAGTAACCACTAAGCGTCAAAAAGAAGACAGAGTGTACACATGTGTGCCTTAGTAGAAGCTTAAAAAGGAAAATAAAAGACAGTGTCATATACACATAACATATATAATACATGTAGTATACATTCAAAATAAAATACTGGATTATTGGTATTTGAAATAACACATCAAGCAAAAATTATCATTAATGTATTTAAATTTACACAATTGAGTCTTATTTTCCTGCATTTGGGAGTAACTGTAAAATCATCTAAATCTCACATATATAGTCTATGTAGTCTAATGTGAAACTTCTGATGTCCATTTGAAAGTTAGAGTAAAGTGAGGCAAGTTCAAAGTAGCCGACACTGTCCTTTGTAAGACTGTCTGCCTGTTCAAGACAGAGTCTAGCCTATAGTGTATAGAAAAGACTTCATGCATGGATTTAAAGAAAGTGCAAATTATTTGTGGAATCATAGACCTATAATTGTAATTTTTACTGGAACTTTTTCAAGTATTAAATGATTTTTGATCTTAAGAAACTGACGATAAAATTCAGACATAAAAAATTAGACAAATTCTCTCCAAATTGTGTAAAATGTAACAAATCATTTAAAAAAATTAGACAACTACTCTCCTATTTGTGTAAGGCTAAAATTCTCGGGGGAGGTTTGGACCACACCCTGAAGTGCTCAGGGGTTGGTTACTCCTGGCTCTGTGCTGGGAAATTATTCCCGCATCTCAGGGAACAATATGGGGATCGAACCTGGGTGGACCAAATGCAAATAAAATGCCCTACACATTGTGCTATCGCTCCTTCCCCTAAATATCTTTTTTGAGGAGGGTATTTTGCCAATTCAGATATGCTCAGGGGTGTTTCCTGGCTCTGTGCTCAGGTGTCAATAATGGCGGAACTCAGGGGACCGACCATACATGGTGTTGAGAACCCAGTGGGATTGCCGGTATATCTTACTTCCTAAAACGACTCACCATTTCTATAACCCTGAAATTCAAAAAGGATAGTGAATGTTAAAACTATTTGATAAAAATTAATGAATATAGTATTTAGAGAGAAATAAGTAGCAAATTTTTTAACTTTAATAATAGTGATATGAAGAGGCTTAGTAATTCTAATTCAAACTACAGTTGGAAACTATTGCCTTTAAAATGTAAGATTCAAATTAGAGGTCAAATTGTGACTATCAAAACTTCACATAATCGCAATTATGACTATGACATTAAACTATTATGAAATGGCATCAGACAAAATACTATTAGGGCTGTGATATGCCAAAAAAAGTAAAACTTGACAGACGCTGTTTTTTGGTTTGTTTGTTTTAATTTTATTTTTTTGGTCACACCCGGCAGCGCTCAGGGGATACTCATGGCTCTATGCTCAACAATCGCTCCTGGCAGGCTAGGGGACCATATGGGATGCCAGGATTCGAACCACTGACCTTCTGCATGAAAGGCAAATGCCCTACCTCCATGCTAGCTCTCTGGCACCGACAGATGCTGTTTTTTTTTTATTCTAATCAGTGTTACTCTTGAATTTATAGTATATTACAAAAGATAAAGAAATTGTATTGGTTCTCAAATAATAGGGCTTTGACCTTTCATAACAAGCTAAGCCCCCTGTTTATGTCTCTGTATGTCTCTGGAGTTGAGAGTTGCTGTGTCCTGCTTCAAACCCGCTTTGCAAAGCTATGCATTGCAAAACGTGCTCATTGTAGCTATTAATCCAGACATCACCTCTGATTAAAAAATCAGCTCAAATTATTTAATATACTTTTGTTTTGCAGGTTAAATTTTTTTAATAAAGATACTGTTTACAGTCATGTGGGGGCGCGAAAAATGTTTTCTTCTCCCAGAAAATAATTAAGAAGCACAGTATTAGACTAAGGAATATCCAAATAATTTTCAAAAATTATATAATTTCTAAAGTATTTGTATGAAAACTATTTTAGGTATGCAAAATGAACCTAAGGAATGTTGAACTTTATCCTGATTTGAGAGTTCTTCTCAGATAGCGAAAGAACACTTTTTCCTGTATGAAACATAATGTTGGGTATAAAGAAGTTCTGGAAGATTGCAATATTTTTCAACTAAGATTACAACTTACGTAGTGAGAAGCATTTTCAAAGTTAGGAGATTTGCACAATAAATATTGATTAAGCCTTGCATTCCTATGAGCTAGTTGCTCCCTTAATCAGTGACAAGAACATATTTTATTTGATTATTATTTTACATTTTTTACCTTATTTAAAGAAAATGCATCACATAGATGGCCATAACACATATGTCTCCAGATAAGTAAAAGCAACATTATTTAAAAAAATAGAAAGAAAAAACAATAAAGCAAAAGGAAGAGAAGAAAGTTTAATAAAAAAAATGAAAAAATACAGTAGTAAGCACAGGGAATAACCCCTGAGAGTCATCGGATGTGGCCCAAAAACAAAGAAATAAAAATTGAGTGACCTATATAACAACTATGAACTTAGAAAAAACTGTCACCAAGACCATTCTTTCCCATTTTTTTGGTTTTGTTTAGTTTGGGGACTACTCTTAGTGGAGCACTGGAATCTATATACTCCAATGAAGTAATATACAAAGGCAGAAGTTTAGTAAGCTCTTGTTAGCTGTCCATTCTGTTAAATTGGTGTGTTATCTGGATGACAGTATCAAACAAATGAAGTTGTCAAGAAATTCAAAGCACTATTACTGATGCTGCTACTTTTGGAAGAATGTACTGAGTTACTCGACCTTCCAGAGAAGGAAGATATGGGGTGGAGTGTACCCAAACTCACTCCAAAATGCCCTAGTGATATCAGTCGCTAAACAGGTGTATCTGAAATTTAGTCATATTGATGTCCCCAAGGGGAATCATAGAAGGGTGATGAGATATGCCCATTGGGAAAATGGTGATTCTGGGTGATAGAGGCGACAGGCATGGCTTCAGCATGGTGGTGGCTTGTATGCCTTCTTCTCCTGAGATGACCAGCTTTCTAATGTGTGGGCTAGTGTACCCATGATCTTTCACAGCTCGGTTTACATTTCATTTGAGAAAAGAGTGAGTTTATGGAGCTGTCCTGGAAGAAGACATTTTAAAATAAATAGAAAAGTAATAGAGTAGGGCCGGAGCAGTGGTACACGCGGTAGGGCATCTGCTTTGCAAGCACTAACCTAGGAAGACAGCTTTTTGATTCCCCAGCGTCCCATATGGTCCCCCAAGACAGTAGCAATTTCTGAGCGTATTGCCAAGAGTAACCCCTGAGCGTCCCTGGGTGTGGCCCAACCCCTCACATAAAATTAAATTAAAACTAATAGAGTAAGGGGGCTGGAGAAATAGCACAGCAGTAGGGAAGCAGTAGGGCATTTTCCTGGAACTCAGCCGATCCAGGACAGATGGTGGTTCAAATCCCTGCATTCCATATGGTCCCTCAAGCCTGCCAGGGACAACTCGAGCACCAAGCCACGAGTAATCCCTTAGAGACACCCGGTGTGACCCAGAAACAAAATAAAAATAATAATAATAGAGTAAGAACCTGTTTTGTAGATTAAAGAATCAATCATACCCTTTAAAATTAAGTGAACTAGGTAGGGCTGGAGAAGGTGGTGCAAGTGGTAGGTGTTTTTCTTACTCTCACTAACCTAGGACGGACTTCCGTTTGATCCTCCAGCATCCCATATGGTCCCCCAAGCCAGGAGCAATTTCTGAGAGCATAGCCAGGAGTAACCCCTGAGAGTCATTGGATGTGGTCCAAAAACAAAGAAATAAAAATTGAGTGACCTATATAACAACTATGATCTTAGAGAAAACTGTCACCAAGACCATTCTTTCCCATTTTTTTGGTTTTGTTTAGTTTGGGGACTACTCTTAGTGGAGCACTGGAATCTATTATTAGTTTCAATAGACTTAAGACACCATCATGATTTCATGTTTAGATGGATGCTTATGTAACTGATTTTATTCTCCTAGTTGATTGTCATCATATATCCCAGATCTCTCATTGTTTGTCTCTTTTTTTTGTTTTTTTTTGGGTCACACCCGGCAGTGCTCATGGGTTACTCCTGGCTGTAGGCTCAGAAATCGCTCCTGGCAGGCTCAGGGGACCATATGGGATGCCAGGACTCGAACCACCGTCCTTCTGTATGAAAGGCAAACGCTTTACCTCCATGCTATCTCTCCAGCCCCCATTCTATGTCATTTTATAGAACTCTCTGGGATAACTTGAAGATTAGGTGGATATGTCTAGTTCCCATTCAAATTATGTGGCTTAGGACTGGAGAGACAGTTCAATGAGAAAGGCAATTTCCTTACACATAACCAACTTGGAAATAATCTCTGGAATTACTTGTGCTTGCTCAGGGCCTGTACAGAGTGATCCTATTGAACCACCAGGTATGGCTACAAAATAAATAAATAAAAATGAAACCATTGTTAGGAGTCTGGGGATTGGACCAGTGGCTAAAATACTGTCCTTGCAAAAGTGAGTTTATGAGTTTGATCCCTGATACTCTCCACAAACCCATTAAGTCTGTTCCTTGAGTCCTGCACCATCATTTCATGAGTATGGCCCCATTGAACACTGTGCAAGCAACACAAGTAAAGGAGTGTGACCTCTGGTAAGAGGTATACCTGAGTGTGAGAGCACCACAACCACATATGCAAAGCCCAGGAGACCCACAAGTGTGTGCCATAACCACGTGTGTGCCTCCCCCCAATCACTGCAAAAGTCACAAAGGAAAGGAAAGCAAAGGAAAGAGATGAGATAATTATGTTGGTAGACTTCACAGCAAAGAAAAGATATACCTAAGATGTTTCAAAGACTTAGATTTCATCTACTAGATACCAGGGTCAAAGTTAAGATCAAGGCCAAATTGTTTCATATGCCCACAAGTATGAAACTATTTTATTCTTCTACCACCTTTGCATTAAAATACAGTATACTCATATATGATCATTAAAAATGTGCCAATATACTATTTTACAAAAACATTGGGGTTAAAATTGAGAAATCTATTATAGAAGAAAGTCAGTGACCTATCAAAGCTCAAGAGCATATATAGCAATATTTGTATAGCTGATTATCTTTTACATAGATCCTTAGTTATAAAAATTCAACACATTGACTTGATCTAGATTTAAAAACTCTGCATCATCTACAAAATAATAAACCAAAGCATATGTTGGTTATTAATGTTTCATTATTACTTAATATATCTAGCATTTAACTCTCCCCCCTCTCTATATAATCAATAACAGTTCAAGGTTCTAATTTACCTAACCACCTTAATAATTATCCTCAAGTTGACATACTGGCAAACAACAAAACTTAACTATTACTGAAGTAAAATCCATCAGAATATTGATTCACTATCTGGTACATGGTACAGTTTTCATAATCTTAATTATTGAGAAATGGTTTACTTTACTTGAGTAAAACCAAATCTTAATAAAGTGGATAAAATATATGCTTCTAAAATACTTAAGGCTGATAAATCAGTAAAGACATAGAATTTTTAAATAAGTGATTATATTTTTGCTTACCATTAATTTCTATTATATGCAATTGAATTCTAAAAACATTTAAGAATGAGTTTCTAAGAGAATAATTATTTTTGAAATAATAGCATATCATAAGGTCTTTCTCTTTATTTTCAGAAAATTGTATGTATATTTTAATTTTAAATGCTTTTATTTAAGACCAGTTCTCTTAATTTAAGGGAAGTTAAAATCTATTTTATTAGATTCTCTGGAGAGAAGACATTATGCATTCAACTTAATAAAATGTTGTAGCTTTTATGAATTACAGATATGCAATACACAGACAAAAATGCTGCTAAAAGGGACGGGAAAGATAGCACAGAGGTAGAGCTTTTTCCTTGCATGCAGCAGATCAGAATGGACCTGGTTTGATCCCTGGCATCCCATATGGTCCCCCTAGCCAGGAGAGATTTCTAAGCACATAGCCAGGAGTAACCTCTGAGAATTACTGGGTGTGGCCCAAAAACCAAAAAAAAAAGCTGCTAAGTTTTCAAATTTAAGTTCAATATGAAGAGATGCAAGACACAGACATACAAAAAATTCAACCGTGTATATAAAAGAGCCCAGTTCTTACTGACTATAAATTTTTTCTTTGATTTCAACATAGGTAAAAACAAAAGCAAACCAGCCAAATTATTTGAATATTTTTACCCACCAGAGGCAAGAATTTTATAATCATTAAACCATTTATAGAGATCACAAAATGATTAGAACATAAAACTCAATTTTTACTCGTTGCTGTGACCAATGTTGAATAACCAGTTAGCCATGAAAGATAGAAAGCCAATATTAAATAATTGGAGCAGTGGAAAGACACTAACTTTAAGAGAACATCGTCAGCAAAGTTACATTGCTTCTGGATTTATCTTTAGAAGCCAAGAAAAAAGACAAAGTTTAAGCTTTCAACATGGGGAATATGATGGTCTTTAAAACCTTTATTATGTTGAAAAGTAAAAGATAAAAGAATGATTCAGAGTAAAAGTACAACATTAAAGTTGTTATTTCATCCCTTTTTTAATTTACAAAAGAACCAGTAAATATTCCTGCAGGTTCGCAGGGAAATTTCAAATAGCCCATGTATACAGACCAATCAGGACTATTCAAGTGGAATTTACAAATAGATGAGATTGGTTTTATCCATGAAAGGGGAGAGAAATATTTCTCTACTAGAGTAAATGATGCCTATAGAGAGGAGTCACTTGCATTTCTCTTAGTTATGTGCAGTGTCCAGAGTTGGAAATAGTTCCAAGAAAATGAGAAGCAAATCAGAGTCAGAATTAAATAATGACTAGTTTTCCTGGTTATGCCTCTTTTGACCCATTTCAGAATCTAGCATTGTTTCCTAATTGGATACAGTTATGAGTTTGCATATTGAAATTCCATTTCCCCATATTTGGTAGCTTGCTTAGCATGTATATACAGATTGCATAGCTTTACCAGATGGACTCTCTGAAAAGTCAACCAGATGCTTATGCTGCTGGTGGTAGTTCCTTGGATGGTTACTGTGGCATGGAAAGGAGAGAGGTGGCAGCCTGGAGTGGGAAATATCCCACATTTCTCTCCTTGGAACTATCACCCAGGAGGTGCCAAGGAGACTCATAAGTGATAAAAGTCAACTGGAGCTCTGAATAGCAGTGACACTCATCACCATGAGGCAGCTATCAAGCTGCACCTGAAATCCACTTGTTCTTCATGGGGTGGGAGATGATCCCTGCTTCCCAAATTCCAGGGGAGCAGCAGACTCAAAAGCATGGGTAAGATTAGGGCTCTTTCCTTACCTGCAAAGAGTGATCTAAGTGTTCCTGACATAAGGGAGCCCATGTTGGATCCTTTCTTAGCCTGGCAGCAGGAAAAGAACTCTTCTTCCTTAATCCCAAGACAAATAGAGCCCAAAAATAAATTGCTGAGCTCCCAAAATTTATTAGAAATTCAAAACCAGGGTGTATATACCACTAGTGGAAGGGGAGGGGAGAGGAAAAAAAGACTTATTGGTCTATCCAGACTCTCAGCATTCAAACCAGGTATTTGTGAGAGAACAGTGTTCCAATTGGGGGAGCAGAAGTCCATTCTGAACTAGCCAACAGAAACATGCTTCACTCTGCAGAAGTGGATGCTGTAGGATGAAATGAATTTTGGTGTCTAGGCAGCATAATCACAGGATTTCCATTTCCTTGGTGGTGCAATGAAGACCGATTAGCTTTGAAGTTTGTGAGAGAAAACAGCAGGAACTGATGATTCCTTCACTCCTACCCCCAAGTAAATTGTGCTTTTGCTACTTCAGCTCTTAGCTTTCCATAGCACCCTCAGGATGGTTTTGGATTTGCCAGATAGATTCAAGTGATTTCAGTGAAATTGTATCAGGCATTAGAAGCAACCTAGGAACTAACCCAGATGATGTAAAAGGTGAATTCACTTAGAGCTGAGTAATAGGAATACAGTAGACCAGGGGCCTTGGCTAGCTGGCTCTGTGTGGTATTGTGATGAGAAATTGGGTAGCAAATTCTAAGTTAGGATAATAGGAAAAGTCAGTTCTGAGGATTATAATGGAGCATGGTGTGAAAATTTTAACTGTTTTTTCAAGGTGGTGCCTGTCATAAAAGAAACCTTTTTCAAGTTCCTTTCTAGCAACTATGCTGTTTCTTTAATTAAACTCTCCACAGAGATTTGGCCACAAAGAGCATAGCTTATATTCAGAATTGTATATTGATTTTCTCTGGGTGATGGAATTCCAAGTCATTGTTTTTCTTCTCTATATTTCTCACGTTCTGTTAAAGTAGTTTACAGTATTTTGAAAGTGTATTATTTTTATTGTAAATGCTTTTATTTTGCTTAGAACAACATAGGTTTTCACTAGTTGACACAATAACCAAAATACATAAAGGTGAGGGAATAGAGAAAAACTGTAAGTTAGTAAAATATAAGAAGCCTTCAAGTTACAATATCTTAAAAAGATTGCTCTTGTTCTCACTTCCTCAATGTGTCTCTCAGTGAATAGAAACTAATCTTTGTATGATAGATTAAAATATAAATTGATATTTTAATTATATGGATATATGCATTTCTGAGAAAAATAAACTGTGTTACTTCAAATTATTGATTTAAAACAAACAGAAAACAAGTAAAAAGATCATAATGCACTTGCCTTGCACTCAGCTGACCATAGTTGAATTCCCAGCAATATATTTGATCCCCTGAGAATCCACAGGAGTAATCACTGAGCACAGGGCCAGTAATAAAACTTGAGCACAGCCAGGTATAACCCAAACTATCAACCAAAATTACAAGATGCCTTTGGTCCAATTAAAACTGATTTATGAATCCACACAGAAAAGCTATTGTCAATGTACTTTGAATTACAAGAGTGTTGCTAAATCTATGAAAATGTTATACTTTTCCTTATATTAAAATATCCCTCCTTTGCATTGAATTCTACAAACGTCCATAGTCCTTGTGAAATAGTATTTTTTGTTTTTTTTTTTAGAAATCCTCTTTCATTATTTCACAAATAATTTTTTCTTTCTAATGTACATCTAAAAATATTCTCATATAGGTTGACAACACCTAAAGAAATCTTGCCTATAGCCCTATGAATAGAATTTATTTTTCACAATTAACTTTGATTATTCCTAATCTATTTGTGGTAAACTGCACAAAATATAAAAGCTATCCCCCTTTTACATCCAGTACTGTTGCAAGTCAGCCCCTGAAGAGGTTGACTGATGGAGGGATGGAGGATGAGGTCTTTCCCCTCCAGCTCGGAGCACGCCTCTGCCACCCTGTTCAGCCTGCGGTTCTGAGGTGAAACGGCGGGTAAACAGCTCGCAAACAGTCAGGCTTGTGGAAATATTAGCTTTATTCGGTGGACAAGACTGAAGTCCAAGGTCTCAGCCTCAGTTCCAGCCAACCACCCCTCATCTTCCACAGACCCTTGTTTTTATCCCCCAGAATCAGGTACCACCCAATGTTGGGATCAGATACAACCCAATGGTGGAAGCAGAATCAGGT
The DNA here is from genome assembly GCF_024139225.1 of Suncus etruscus. Lineage (NCBI taxonomy): Eukaryota > Metazoa > Chordata > Mammalia > Eulipotyphla > Soricidae > Suncus > Suncus etruscus. The sequence continues at coordinate 87,170,715 of NC_064868.1, read as the reverse complement.
ACCACCCTAAGGTGGGGGCAGAATGCCAGGTCACACCCTAGGGTAGGGCACAATCACCGATCAGGGTAGGGTCAGTAACATAATAATCCCATAAAATGTTTACATACACAAAACAGTACTACAATTCAATGGCATTTATGATGTTTTAGTTGATCACAGGATTTTTTTTGTTTTTGTTTTTGTTTTTTGTTTTTGGGCCACACCCTGTGCCGCTCAGGGGTTACTCCTGGCTATGCGCTCAAAAGTTGCTCCTGGCTTCTTGGGGGACCATATGGGACACCGGGGGATCGAACCGCGGTCCGTCCTAGGCTAGCGCAGGCAAGGCAGGCACCTTACCTCCAGCGCCACCGCCCGGCCCGATCACAGGGTTTTTTATTACAATGGGAAGAAATATGAACCAATAATATGTTCAAAAATATCAGTTGTAGACAGATGGGGGATTTATTGGTGAAGTTTAATGAAAAAAATTTACTCTAAAATTGGAATTTTAGAAATTCAAGAATTTCATGAGACACAGAAAAACATTATTTAGAGAAGCCAAATTGGGAGTTTTTATTACTAAAACCAGCTACTGTGAGCCTACTAGCACTGAAAAACCTGGTGGCCCCAAGAACATTCAGAGAGGAGTTTATAATGGCAGATATCACATCTTGGTCATACAATGGGTACAATGGGATAGGGCTTTGGGAGCTGTGATTAGCAAAGCATGTTACAAAAGCAAAATAAGTGTTAATGGTTAAATGGCTTATGGTTACAGAGGACAATTGTCTTGTCCTTATGGGGGACAATCACTATTGGAAAGGTTGTTATCTAGTAAATTGAGGAGCTTGCAGATGCGCTGTTTTCTTTACAGGGCAATTGCCCTAAATGGCTTTTACTTTAAAGCCAAAGAATCTCCGTTGCTATCCATTGTTCTCACTAGCTTCTGATTAACCTGGTTCCTGTCTATCTAACTACTCTGGATATTTCTATGAGTGAAAATGGTCCACATTTAATATTGTGTATGTATCTTATTTCATTTAATATAGTAATTTTATGGGATACTTTACATTGAAGCATATATCTGCATTTCATATTTTTTTAAAAAAAATTTGGGTCACACCCAGCAGCACTCAGGAGTTACTCCTGGCTCTATGTTTAGAAATTGCTCCTGGCAGGCTCGGGGGATGATATGGGATGCTGGGATTCAAACCACTGTCCTTCTGCATAGAAGGCAAACACCCTACCTCCATGCTATCTCTCCAGCCCCTGCACTTCATATTTTTATAAAACATTCTATTATATCACTCTGCCACTTGTAATTTATCCTTTTCTTAGTGAATGGATGATCAAATTGTTTTTATTTGGGGGGCTGTTTTTTTTTTTAATTATATCTTTATTTAAACACCTTGATTACAAATATGATTGTAGTTGGGTTTCAGTCATGTAAGTTTATATACTTTTTTTTTTATTTAAACACCTTGATTACATACATGATTGTGTTTGGGTTTCAGCCATAAAAGGAACACCACCCATCACCAGTGCAACATTCCCATCACCCAAGTCCCAAATCTCCCTCCTCCCCCCCAACCCCCGCCTGTACCCTAAACAGGCTCTACATTTCCCTCATACATTCTCAATATTAGGACAGTTCAAAATGTAGTTATTTCTCTAACTAAACTCATCACTCTTTGTGGTGAGCTTCCTGAGGTGAGCTGGAACTTCCAGCTCTTTTCTCTTTTGTGTCTGAAAATTATTATTACAAGGGTGTCTTTCATTTTTCTTAAAACCCATAGATGAGTGAGACCATTCTGCGTTTTTCTCTCTCTCTCTGACTTATTTCACTCAGCATAATAGATTCCATGTACATCCATGTATAGGAAAATTTCATGACTTCATCTCTCCTGACAGCTGCATAATATTCCATTGTGTATATGTACCACAGTTTCTTTAGCCATTCGTCTGTTGAAGGGCATCTTGGTTGTTTCCAGAGTCTTGCTATGGTAAATAGAGCTGCAATGAATATAGGTGTAAGGAAGGGGTTTTTGTATTGTATTTTTGTGTTCCTAGGGTATATTCCTAGGAGTGGTATAGCTGGATCGTATGGGAGCTCGATTTCCAGTTTTTGGAGGAATCTCCATATCGCTTTCCATAAAGGTTGAACTAGACAGCATTCCCACCAGCAGTGGATAAGAGTTCCTTTCTCTCCACATCCCCGCCAACACTGTTTATTCTCATTCTTTGTGATGTGTGCCATTCTCTGGGGTGTGAGGTGGTATCTCATCGTTGTTTTGATTTGCATCTCCCTGATGATTAGTGATGTGGAACATTTTTTCATGTGTCTTCTGGCCATGCGTATTTCTTCTTTGTCAAAGTGTCTGTTCATTTCTTCTCCCCATTTTTTGATGGGGTTAGATGTTTTTTTTCTTGTAAAGTTCTGTCAGTGCCTTGTATATTTTGGAGATTAGCCCCTTATCTGATGGGTATTGGGTGAATAGTTTCTCCCACTCAGTGGGTGGCTCTTGTATCCTGGGCACTATTTCCTTTGAGGTGCAGAAGCTTCTCAGCTTAATATATTCCCATCTGTTAATCTCTGCTTTCACTTGCTTGGAGAGTGCAGTTTCCTCCTTGAAGATGCCTGTAATGTCCTGGAGTGTTTTGCCTATGTGCTGTTCTATATATCTTATGGTTTTGGGGCTGATATCGAGGTCTTTAATCCATTTGGATTTTACCTTTGTACATGATGTTAGCTGGGGGTCTAAGTTTAATTTTTTGCAAGTGGCTATCCAATTGTGCCAACACCACTTGTTGAAGAGGCTTTCCCTGCTCCATTTAGGATTTCCTGCTCCTTTATCAAAAATTAGATGGTTGTATCTCTGGGGAACATTTTCTGAGTATTCAAGCCTATTCCACTGATCTGAGGACCTATCCTTATTCCAATACCATGCTGTTTTGATAATTGTTGCTTTGTAGTACAGTTTAAAGTTGGGAAAAGTAATTCCTCCCATATTCTTTTTCCCAATGATTGCTTTAGCTATTCGAGGGTGTTTATTGTTCCAAATGAATTTCAAAAGTGTCTGATCCACTTCTTTGAAGAATGTCATGGGTATCTTTAGAGGGATGGCATTAAATCTGTATAATGCCTTGGGGAGTATTGCCATTTTGATGATGTTAATCCTGCCAATCCATGAGCAGGGTATGTGTTTCCATTTCCGTGTGTCCTCTCTTATTTCTTGGAGCAGAGTTTTATAGTTTTCTTTGTATAGGTCCTTCACATATTTAGTCAAGTTGATTCCAAGATATTTGAGTTTGTGTGGTACTATTGTGAATGGGGTTGTTTTCTTAATGTCCATTTCATCCTTATTACTATTGGTATATAGAAAGGCCATTGATTTTTGAGTGTTAATTTTGTAGCCTGCCACCTTGCTATATGAGTCTATTGTTTCTAGAAGCTTTTTGATAGAGTCTTTAGGGTTTTCTAAGTAGAGTATCATGTCATCTGCAAACAGTGAGAGCTTGACTTCTTCCTTTCCTATCTGGATTCCCTTGATATCCTTTTCTTGCCTAATCGCTATAGCAAGTACTTCCAGTGCTATGTTGAATAGGAGTGGTGAGAGAGGACAGCCTTGTCTTGTGCCAGAATTTAGAGGGAAGGCTTTCAGTTTTTCTCCATTGAGGATAATATTTGCCACTGGCTTGTGGTAGATGGCCTTCACTATATTGAGAAAGGTTCCCTCCATTCCCATCTTGCTGAGAGTTTTGATCAAGAATGGGTGTTGGACCTTATCAAATGCTTTCTCTGTATCTATTGATATGATCATGTGGTTTTTATTTTTCTTGTTATTGATGTTGTGTATTATGTTGATAGATTTACGGATGTTAAACCATCCTTGCATTCCTGGAATGAAACCTACTTGATCGTAGTGGATGATCTTCTTAACGAGGCATTGAATCCTATTTGCCAGGATTTTGTTGAGGATCTTTGCATCTGCATTCATCAGCGATATTGGTCTGTAATTTTCTTTTTTGGTAGCGTCTCTGTCTGGTTTAGGTATCAAGGTGATGTTGGCTTCATAAAAGCTATTTGGAAGTGTTTCTGTTTGTTCAATTTCATGAAAGAGTCTTGCCAAGATTGGCAGTAGTTCCACTTGGAAAGTTTGATAGAACTCATTAGTGAATCCATCTGGACCTGGGCTTTTGTATTTCGGCAGACATTTGATTACTGTTTTAATTTCATCAATGGTGATGGGGGTGTTTAGATATGCTACATCCTCTTCCTTCAACCGTGGAAGATTATAAGAGTCCAAGAATTTATCCATTTCTTCCAGGTTCTCATTTTTAGTGGCGTAGAGTTTTTCAAAGTAGTTTCTGATTACCCTTTGAATCTCTGTCATATCAGTAGTGATCTCTCCTTTTTCATTCCTGATACGAGTTATCAAGTTTCTCTCTCTCTCTTTCTTTGTTAGGTTTGCCAGTGGTCTATCAATCTTGTTTATTTTTTCAAAGAACCAACTTCTGCTTTCGTTGATCTTTCGGATTGTTTTTTGAGTTTCCACTTCGTTGATTTCTGCTCTCAGCTTTGTTATTTCCTTCTGTCTTCCTATTCTTGGGTCCTTTTGTTGAGCATTTTCTAGTTCTATTAGCTGTGTCATTAAGCTACTCAGGTAAGCTCCTTCTTCCTTCCTGATGTGTGCTTGCAAAGCTATAAATTTTCCTCTCAGTACTGCTTTTGCTGTGTCCCATAAGTTCTGAGAGTTTGTGTCTTTATTGTCATTTGTTTCCAGGAACCTTTTTATTTCCTCCTTGATTTCATCTCGGACCCACTGGTTATTGAGCATGAGGCTGTTTAACTTCCAGGTGTTAAAGTGTTTCTTCTGAGTCCCTTTGGAGTTCACAAATAATTTCAGAGCCTTGTGGTCAGCGAAGGTAGTCTGCAAAATTTCTATCCTCTTGATCTTATGGAGGTATGTTTTATGTGCCAGCATGTAGTCTATCCTGGAGAATGTCCCATGTACATTGGAGAAGAATGTGTATCCAGGTTTCTGGGGATGGAGTGTCCTATATATATCCACTAGGCCTCTTTCTTCCATTTCTCTCCTCAGGTCTAGTATATTCTTGTTGGGTTTCAGTCTGGTTGACCTGTCCAGTGTTGACAAAGCCGTGTTAAGGTCCCCCACAATTATTGTGTTGTTGTTGATATTATTTTTCAGATTTGTCAACAGTTGTATTAAATATTTTGCTGGCCCCTCATTCGGTGCATATATGTTTAGGAGAGTGAATTCTTCCTGCTCTATGTACCCCTTGATTAATATAAAATGTCCGTCTTTGTCCCTTACAACCTTCCTGAGTATAAAGTTTGCATTATCTGATATTAGGATGGCCACTCCAGCTTTTTTATGGGTGTTGTTTGCTTGGATAACTTTTCTCCAGCCTTTTATTTTGAGTCTATGTTTGTTCTGACTATTCAGGTGCGTTTCTTGTAGGCAGCAGAAGGTTGGATTGAGTTTTTTGATCCATTTAGCCACTCTGTGTCTCTTAACTGGTGCATTTAGTCCATTGACGTTGAGAGAAAGAATTGTCCTGGGATTTAACGCCATCTTTATTTCAAAATTTGGTGTGTCTTTTGGGTAGTCTTGTCTTAGATTAGGTCTTTCAGTTTTTCTCTTAAGACTGGTTTTGTGTCTGTGAAGTTTCTGAGCTGTTTTTTGTCTGTGAAACCATGTATTCTTCCATCAAACCGGAAAGTGAGTTTTGCTGGGTATAGTATTCTGGGTGAAGCATTCATTTCATTCAGTCTTGTCACAATATCCCACCACTGCTTTCTGGCATTGAGCGTTTCTGGTGACAGGTCTGCTGTAAATCTCAGGGAAGCTTGCTTGAACATGATTTCCCCTTTTGATCTTGCTGTTTTCAGAATTCTGTCTCTATCTGTGGGATTTGTCATTGTGACTAGGATGTGTCTTGGGGTGGTTTTTCTGGGGTCTCTTTTGGTTGGTACTCTTCGGGCATGCAGGATTTGATCACATATATTCTTTAGCTCTGGAAGTTTCTCTTTAATGATGTTCTTGACCATTGATTCTTCCTGGAAATTTTCTTCCTGGGTCTCTGGGACTCCAATGATTCTTAAGTTGTTTCTGTTGATCTTATCATAGACTTCTATTTTCGTCTGTTCCCATTCTTTGACTAATTTTTCCATTGTCTGCTCATTTGCTTTAAGTTTTTTGTCCAATCTCTCTTGCTGTATGGAATTGTTATGTATCTCATCTTCCACAGCACCAAGTCTATTCTCAGCTTCTGATACCCTGTCCCAGAGCTTATCCATTTTGTCATTCACTTCGTTTACTGACTTTTTCAGTCCTGTTAGTTGACATGTTATTTCAGTTTGGAGTTTTGTCATTTCTGCCTTCATATTTTCTTGGTTCTTATTAGTGTTCTGTTCAACTCGATCCATGGTTTCTTGGAGTCTGTTGAGCACCTTCCATATTGCTAGTCTAAAGTCCTTATCTGAGAGGTTGATTAGTTGTTCAGTCATTATCTGGTCCTCAGAATTGTCATCTTCATTCTCTATGTCTGATGCTGGCCTGCGTTGTTTCCCCGTTGTCACACTTGTATTGTGGGTTTTTCTACGTGTTGTAGTGGTATTCATTGTCTATATGATGTAGGCAGCACACTTCTCTGGCTCCTCCCTTTCTGGATGGGCTGACTTGCCTCTAAGGGAGGGGAGTCCTCCGTGGATGAAGCCTCACACTGGGTCAAATCTTAGGCCCGAGCATGCAACAGAGAAGACAGTCCAGAGAGAAATGTTTGCTTCTGTGATATAGCGCCGTTCTTAGTGTGATTTTTCCTTCTTGTTGCAAAGGAGTTCTTTCCTTAGAAAGAGTGCACGGCCGCGTAGCGAAGCGGAGCGGTCATGCTCCTCTGGAGCCTCTTTTTGCCCCACTCGCAAGAGTTTCACGCAAGAGGACAGTAGACAGACATAGACAGGTCACACTCACAGTCTTTCACAGCTGAGCCCCACTGGGCCGGTGTACTTTCGCGGATTTTCCCCGCCTGGTGTCACACACAGGGAGCCAGCTTTTGCAAAGGTTAGCCGGTTTTTATGCTCTGAAGTCCCTCCCTGAAAATGGCGTCTGGGCGAGCGAGGTTTCTGGAGGCTCTTTTTGCCCCACTCGCAAGAGTTTCACGCAAGAGGACAGTAGACAGACATTGACAGGTCACACTCACAGTCTTTCACAGCTGAGCCCCACTGGGCCGGTGTACTTTCGCGGATTTTCCCCGCCTGGTGTCACACACAGGGAGCCAGCTTTTGCAAAGGTTAGCCGGTTTTTATGCTCTGAAGTCCCTCCCTGAAAATGGCGTCCAGACCATGAATGTTAACGAATTGGCAGAAGTATTCCAAACAAGTAAATGTATTTAATTCTTCAAGTAGATCTAATTATCATTGTTCTTTTTAATAATTCAAAGACTCCACCCAGACAGTCGGCCGAGGAAACCGGGTTCCCGCTGCTGGCTGTGCTCCCTCCGCTCGCTCGCTCGCTCCGTGCGCCCTGGGCGCGCGCGCACCCCTCCTGGGGGGCTGTTTTGAATAGTGCTGCTATGAATATTGAATATTCAACTGTTCAAACATTCTTTGGTATATACATCTAGAAGTGAAATATCTTGATTATAGTCTATTTCCATATTTGGAAACCACCAAAGTGTATCTTATAGCAGCTACCTCATTGTATTTTCCTATCAATAGTATATGAAAGTTATAATTTCTTTACTTTTTCTTCATTTATTATTATATTTTAAATAATTGTTTTCCCTATAGTCACCTTGCCTAATTATAAATATTTTGTGTATTTTTATATATTTTACAGATATGAAAGACTTATCAGCTATATGTACTGTCTTTCTATTTAAAACTTTGGGAAGTGGTGTTGAGGAGGGTGATTGGTCCACTCCTAGCTATGCTCAGAGACCATAGGGTACTGGGGTTGAATCTGGGTTATCCATATGCCTTACCTGTTTTATTACCACTCTGGTCCCATTTACTTTATTCACTTGAAAATTAAATTTATTTGTATCTTATTTAAAGATTTTCATATCTGGGGCCGGAGTGGTGGCACAAGCGACAGGCTGTTTGCCTTGCATGCACTAACCTTAACCTAGGACAGCCCGCAATTTGATCCTCCAGTGTCCCATAGGTCCCCCAAGCTAGGAGTGATTTCTGAGAGCATAATCAGGAGTAACTCATGAGCATCACCAGGTGTGGCCCCCCCCCCAAAAAAAAAGATTTTCATATCTGTTGTAATTTTCAGAGAAGTTAAATAAAGGTAAGAGAAGGTAAATCAATGGATAGAAAGATCATTCATTGATGAAAAAAATCTATATTATTTAAACAATCTCCATTTTGTCCATGTACATCTGTAGATTTATAGACATTTTAATTGAAACTTATCAGCCTTTGAGAGACACTGGAAAATCTATTCTAAAATTTATACTAAATTGTAAGAAAGAGCCCAGGGGTTAAGGTTTGAGCCTTACTTGCAGCTTTCCCTATTTTGCTATCTAGGGTCATGCTGTTCCCTGAGAATCTCAAAGTGAAACTTTCTAGGCCCTTTTGAACATCTTTAATTCTAGCCCTGAATGCACCCAAGCATTGCTGGAGGAGTTCTAGTAATCCCCACACTGGGGTTAGATCAACACCACATCCTTAGGAACTTGTACTCAACCAACACCCTAGTTGAAAATTACTGGAGGAGTCCCCTGATCACTGTTTCCCTCAAAGCTGAACCAGCAGAAGTAAACCCCAAGAATCACTGGGTGTGATTGTGCATCATGATGCACAAATATGATAATAGTCTAATGAGTTTTATCTTATTATAGAAACTTTAATACCTATACAGTTGAATTTTTGTTTTTGTTTTTGTTTCTGTTTTGTTTTGGGGCCACACCCGGCAGTGCTCAGGGGTTACTCCTGGCTGTCTGCTCAGAAATAGCTCCTGGCAGACACGGGGGACCATATGGGACACTGGGATTCGAACCAACCACCTTAGGTCCTGGATCAGCTGCTTGCAAGGCAAACACCGCTGTGCTATCTCTCCGGGCCCTACAGTTAAATTTTAAGTGGGGTCACATTTTGGTTCTATTGTTTAAGAGCAGCACCTAGTACTGCTGAAGGAATAACTATAATGCTAGGGATCAAATCTGGGCTTCCTGCAACTAAAGTGGTACAATGATTTGTAACACCCTGAGGCCTTCCTGCAAGTTTTCTTCTTATCTATATATTACTCTGTAAAAAATATTTTCTGAGTTATATCTAGTTAAAATCTTAAATCTTATCCATTTTATCATAAATAGTATGCAAGTTGTGGTTTGGTAGTATACATATATACTACTTAAGCAATCAATATATATTTTTAGTTCAGTGTTGATATAAACAGACATATTTTAAAATTTGCAGAGAGATGAAATATAATAATAGAAATTACAGACACCTACAGTGTTGTCATTCTTGCTGGAAAATTAAAGCCATTCATTTTGTGTTTCATGCACTGCATTCTAATTTCTATTTTCTATTTCCCTAAAGGGCATAATGTGTTGGTAAACAGTCTTGCTGAGTTTGGACTAAAAGCCTGATACCACTGTGTCAGATTGACTTTGTGGTACATCAAATTAAGAATAAACTTGTATGGGGCCAAAGAGATAGCAGAGCAGTAGGGCATTTGTTTTGCACAAAGCCAATTCAGGATATAAGGTGTTTCAAATCCCGGATACCATATGGTTTCCTGTGCCTGCCAGGAGTGATTTCTTTTCTTTTCTTTTCTTTTTTTTTGGTTTTTGGGCCACACTCAGTGGTGCTCAGGGGTTACTCCTGGCTGTCTGCTCAGAAATAGCTCCAGGCAGGCACGGGGGACCATATGGGACACCAGGATTTGAACCAACCACCTTAGGTCCTGGATCGGCTGCTTGCAAGGCAAACACCGCTGTGCTATCTCTCCGGGCCCCAGGAGTGATTTCTAAGCACAGAACCAGGAGTTATCCCTGAGTGCTGCTGAGTGTGACCCAAAAACCATAAAAAAAAGAATAAACTTGTACTAAGTAATGATTTTCATTTGTTATTCTCTTCATTCCTTTGTAGAATATGGTCATTTGAGTAACTTCACCAAAACTATTTTTATGAAAAAATAATAGTGTAGGCTCCCCAAAAAAGTTATAGCTTGGAAGTCGAAGTATGTCTTTGGTAAGATTTATGTGTCTTACAATTCTTTCTAAATTTTCATTTATTTAACTATTATTATTAGGGAATGGGGCACATCCAGTTGTTCTCAGGTGTTACTCCTGACTCTGTGCACAGGGATCACTATTTGTGGTTTCAGGGGACCACATGGGGTTCTGGAGTTGCAACTTTTGTCAGTCCTGTGCAACGTCAGAGCCCTGCCAGCTGTACTGTCTCTTCCAGTTCTAAGATGCTATCATTAAAGATTATTTTAACAAGAAAAACAATTTAATCTTATTCCCCCTTAAGTTCTGTTTACTGAACTTGTAGAAAGGGTTTTGCAGACACATATATTTAGGAAATTCAGTTTCAGTAGAGACAGCCATGGTTTTTAGAGCCCAGCTCCCTAGGTGTTGCATTATAGTTCCCCAAAGGAAGACCGGAACTTCATGAAATGTTCTTTTTCCAAGAATGTCAGAATTTAAACTGGATGAAATCTTTCATCCCTCTAATCATGTGTGTGTTCTGTCTACAGCTTATGATTAAGCATATTGTTTATATGTGTCTCTCTTTGCAATCTTCCTTTCAGCACTCTTGGTAAGCTCGATATGAAATTAAACCAGAAAAATCACTATAGTTTTCTCATGTACAAATTTAGCTACTATCCTTAAGGAACAGTGGTTGTATATTTCACTATTTCTGCAGTGGTTGGGGTATCCTGATCATTGTCTCCCTATAAACCCAGTCCTCATCTCCAAAGAGCTAGTCTCTGTAATACCACTGTATTTCTCGCTGCCAGCACAATGTCCAATGCTTAAGAAATTTCCTTTGCTTTCCTTAGGAATGGTGGATAAATACAATTAGACTTGCCTTCATTTTAGAATTTCACTAAACTTTTGCCATCCAATATGCAGAGTAACTAACTGAAAAGGGACATTGAATGTGCATTCTTACCAAAATATAGGGGCACACAGGAAATGTATTAGCTTCTTGCAGAATGAACTCAGAATAAATGACAATCCTGAGAACTCTTTCCCTCTCCCCAGTCCTTGTATAAGAGGAGACTGTCTTTTAAAATTCTCATATCCTCAATTCAAAACAAGTTTGTAGGATTTTCTTTCATTTAAAGATAGAAGCAAAAAAAGGAGGAAAAAGTCAGTTCTACTTATGAATAAATGCACTTCAAACCTCAACCTGTTTTCTTCAGCCATATTCTGGAAAATGCACATATGCTTGGATATACTAAACAAATGAAAAGCATTTTTAATGGTGTTTGAACCTGGGGCAAATGGATTTTCAAGGACAGTTTCTGCAATAAAAATATTAGGAAAAGAAAGGAGGATAATACTTGAAACTTTTCTAAAATTGAGGCCAAGTTTGCTTTCAAGAATACTGTGCAAAAATAAATATAATTGTATTTTATTGGATTAATAAAATTTGATTTGCTTTTCTTTGAGGGATAAGTGATATTGTTCTGCATAGAAATTTACCACCGTCAATAGCTTATTTCCACATATTTAGAAAATTTAAGCAATAGATTTTATTTTAACTAAGGATGTTATTTCTGATTAACAGCTGATATGTAGGGAACAAATTGCTGGAAGATTTGTGTGTGTTTGTGTGGTCTACATTCTTTCTGTTAAAAAGTTCTTTATGAATAACTGTGATATGCACAGATACAAAACTTAAAAATTTTCATAGTTGTGTTTTATTCAATGTTTCAACACCCATCCCTTCACCAGTGCACATTTCCTGCCCCCAATGTTCTCATTTTCCCTTCTATAACTCTCATCAGATTATATCTATGGAAGACACATTGTTTTGCTGTTTTTCTTTTCTGTTTTTTCTTTTAGACACTTTGATCTACAAAACTATTACTGAAAGGTATCATGTATATCACTCTTTCTTCCATCAATGCCTAGTTCTTGTTCAGAGTGATCAGTTCCAATTACCACTGACATTGTGATCCCTTATCTGTCATAATTGCATTCCCTCTCCATACTTTATTGCTTTTTTTAATTTTTGTTCTGCTCTGCACCCAATGAGGATCGACCAATGGGATTCCAGCGAATAAACCCAGATCAACCGCTTGCAAGACAAGTTGCCCTTCCAACTGTACTATCACTCCAACCCTGCTAGAAGTTTGGGCAGTTAATACTCCCCTTTCTTCAACTTATTATTTATTTGTTGAGAGTTAAAATGTATTTACTATGTCAAAAGTCATATTTAATGTAATATTACTTCATAATAATTTCCATATGAGAACAGTGCAATAAACAACCCTCCTGTTGCTTTTTGTCTGTTTCTATTTTACTACTTGATTCTGAGATGAGATGCAAATCAATAAAAAGAAATACAGCCTCTGACACCAGTCTAATTGAGATTGAACCCTCTTATTATCCCTGTGGCCTTAGGCAGCATGCTTAATCTCTTTGGGTAGCAGCTTACTTGGTATAAAATAGGGAGAGTGATATTACTTCAAAATTTTTATGAGGAGCAAATAAGCTCATACATGTAAAATGCATTGTCTGACTGGTGAGCCAGTGAGCGAGTTTTATGAAAGAATTCACTGAGATGGCCCAGAGATAGAAAACAGTGGGTAAGACATTTGTGAGGTGCCAGAGAGAAAGCAGGTGTAAGACACTTGTGAATGGCCAGAGAAAAGGAACAATGGGTAAGATAATTGTGAGGGATGAGAGAGAGAAAGGTAAAGAGAGAGAGAGATAGAGAGAGAGAACAGTAGATAAGACAATTGTGAAAGACCAGAGCAGAGAGAGAACAGTGGTTAAGAACATTTTTTGTATGTGACTGACAGATATTTGATCTCCACTATCACATAATGGTTCCCCACATTCTGCAGGAGTGTCCCCACAGTGCAAAACTAGAAGTCCTGAGAACCTCTGGGCATTACACACACACACACATACACACACACACAGAGAGAGAGAGAGAGAGAGTAAACATTTTAAAAATAATTTACTGAGAGAATTATAGACATAAAAACATAATAAAAGCATTTTAGGGGAATTGAGCAATAGTACTAAGAGTTGTGTGCTTGGCTTACATGAAGCAGACCCAAGTTATTGTCGTGGCCCCCCATATGGTCTCCGAAGCCCACTGAGGTTGATCACTGAGCACAGAACCAGGAATAAGCCCTGAGTACATCGGGTATAGTTTAAAAACAAAGATAATTTTATAAAGGGGGGCTAAAGCAATAGCACAGTGTGCTTGCCTTGCATGAGGCTGACCTGAATTCGGTCCCTGGTAGCATATATGATCTCCTGAGTATGCCAGTAGTAATTTCTTATTTTTTTATTTTATTTTTAGGGGGTTTTTTAGTCACATCCTGCAGTGCTCAAGGGTTACTCCTGGCTCCACGTTCAGAAATCGCTCCTGGCAGGCTCGGGGGACCATATGGGACGCTGGGATTTGAACCAATGACCTTCTGCATGAAAGGCAAATGCCTTACCTCCATGCTATCTCTCTGGCCTGTAATTTCTTATTTTAAATAATATATTTAAGAATCATGGCCACATAATTTTTATACTTGAGTTTCAGTCATAGAATATACACTACCCTTCACCAGTTCACTTTCCCAGATACCAGTGTCCCCGGTTCCCCTTACATCCATTCTCACTAAGAGTAAATTTTTAGCACAGAGCCAGGAGTGCTACCAGGTGTGCTCCCCAAAACATCAATGGCAACAACAACAAAACAAAATACAAACACACACAAAAATAACAGTCCTGAAAGCCTATATTATTGGAATAAAATATTTGCAAAGAAGAACCAAGTGGCAGTTCCTCCACAAAGACCTATATTAGTCTTTGTTGGAGTCTCTATGCCTTTTAGAATGGGGGTAACCACCAAAGTGAGTGACGCTGTGTATGGGACTTAGATCCAGATAGGTTTGAAGTCCAGTCTGAGACAACTTATTTATTTTAATAATTTATTTATGTACTGTGATTACAAATATGTTCGTAGATGAGTTTCAGTCATGGAATGTGCAACCCCCTTCACCAGTGCAACTTTCCCACCACGAATATACCTGATTTCTCTTCTCCTTCACCCTACCTATCTTTGTAACAGGCATTCTATTTCTCTTACTATCATTGTCATGGTAGTTGTCAGTGTAGTTATTTCTCTAACTGAACTCACCACTTTTTGTGGTAAGCTTTATATTATGGGCTGGTTTTCTGGTACTCCTCTCTACTATATCTTGGTATTATTTCCACAATGTCTTTTGTTTTTCTTAAATCCCACAGATGAGTGATATTATTCTGTGTCTAGCTCTCTCCCTCTGACTTATATCACTCAGCATAATAGTCTCCATGTCTAGGCATGTAAAGGCAAATTTCATGACTTCGTTATTTCTAATAGCTGCTTAGTATTTCATTGTGTAGATGTACCACAGTTTTTTTTAAATTTTTTATTTAAACAAATTTATTACATACATGATTGTGTTTGGGTTTCAGTCATGTAAAGAACACCACCCATCACCACTCCTCCCCACCCAAACCCCGCCTGTACTCTAGACAGGCTTTCTATTTCCCTCATACATTCTCATTATTTGGATAGTTCGAAACTTAGTTATTTCTCTAACTAAACTCATCCATGTTTGTGGTGAGTTTAATGAGGTGAGCTGTAACTTCCAGCTCTTTTCTCTTTTGTGTCTGAAAGTTATTATGCAAGAATGTCTTTCATTTTTCTTAAAACCCATAGATGAGTGAGGCCATTCTGCGTCTTTCTCTCTCTCTGACTTATTTCACTCAGCATATTAGATTCCATGTACATCCATGTATAGGAAAATTTCATGACTTCATCTCTCCTGAGAGCTGCATAGTATTCCATTGTGTATATGTACCACAGTTTCTTTAGCCATTCATCTGTTGAAGGGTATCTTGGCTGTTTCCAGGGTCTTGCTATGGTAAAAAGTGCTGCAATGAATATAGGTATAAGGAAGGGATTTTTGTATTGTATGTTTGTGTTCCTAGGGTATATTTCCAGGAGTGGTATAGCTGGATCGTATGGGAGCTCGATTTCCAGTTTTTGGAGGAATCTCTATATTGCTTTCCATAAAGGTTGAACTAGACGGCATTCCTACCAGCAGTGGATAACAGTTCCTTTCTCTCCACATCCCCGTCAACACTGCTTGTTCTCATTCTTTATAATGTGTACCAATCTCTGGGGTGTGAGGTGGTACCTCATAGTTGTTTTGATTTGCATCTCCCTGATGATTAGTGATGTGGAGCATTTTTTCCTGTGCCTTTTGGCCATTTGTATTTCTTCTTTGTCAAAGTGTCTGTCCATTTCTTTTCCCCATTTTTTGATGGGATTAGATTATTTTTCTTGTAAATTTCTGCTGGCACTTTGTATATTTTGGAGATTAGCCCCTTGTCTGATGAGTATTAGGTGAATAGTTTCTCCCACTCAGTGGGTGGCTCTTGTATCCTGGGAGCTATTTCCTTTGAGGTGCAGAAGCTTCTCAGTTTAATATATTCCCATCTGTTAATCTCTGCTTTCACTTGCTTGGAGAGTGAAGTTTCCTCTTTGAAGATGCCTTTAGTCTCAATGTCTTGGAGTGTTTTACCTACTTGTTGTTCTATATATCTTATGGTTTTGGGTCTGATATCAAGGTCTTTTATCCATTTGGATTTAACCTTTGTACATGATGTTAGCTGGGGGTCTAAGTTCAATATTTTGCAAGTGGCTAGCCAGTTGTGCAACACCACTTGTTGAAGAGACTTTCCCTGCTCCATTTAGGTTTTCTTGCTCCTTTATCCAAAATTAGGTGATTGTATGTCTCGGGAACATTCTCTGAGTATTTAAGCCTATTCCACTGATCTGAGGGCCTGTCTTTATTCCAATACCATGCTGTTTTGATAACTATTGCTTTGTAGTACAGTTTAAAGTTGGGGAATGTAATTCCTCCCATATTCTTTTTCCCAATGATTGCTTTAGCTATTCTAGGGTGTTTATTGTTCCAAATAAATTTCAAAAGTGCCTGATCCACTTCTTTGAAGAATGTCATGGGTATCTTTAGAGGGATCACATTAAATCTATACAATGCTTTGGGAAGTATTGCCATTTTAATGATGTTAATCGTGCCAATCCATGAGCAGGGTATGTGCTTCCATTTCCGCATGTCCTCTCTTATTTCTTGGAGCAGAGTTTCATAGTTTTCTTTGTATAGGTCCTTCACATTTTAGTCAAGTTGATTCCAAGATATTTAAGTTTGTGAGGCACTATTGTGAATGATGTTGTTTTCTTAATGTCCATTTCATCCTTATTACTATTGGTGTATAGAAAGGCCATTGATTTTTGTGTGTTAATTTTGTAGCTTGCCATCTTGCTATATGAATCTATTGTTTCTAGAAGCTTTTTTGTAGAGACTTTAGGGTTTTCTATGTAGAGTATCATGTCATCTGCAAACAGCGAGAGCTTGACTTCTTCCTTTCCTATCTGGAGTCTCTTGATATTTTTTCCTTGCCTAATCGCTATAGCGAATACTTCCAGTGCTATGTTGAATAGGAGTGGTGAGAGAGGACAGCCTTGTCTTGTGGCAGAATTTAGAGGAAAGGCTTTCAGTTTTTCTCCATTGAGGAAAATATTTGCCTCTGGCTTGTGATGTACCACAGTTTTTTAGCCACTCAACTATTGTTGGGAAACTAGGTTGTTTCCAGATTCTGGCTATTGTAAATTGCACTGCCATGAAAATAGCAATACAGAAGACCATTTTTATTGTGTTTTATTTTGTTTATTTTTTGTTGCTCATAGGATATATCCCTAGGAATGGTTTTGCTGAATCATATGTGAGCTCAATTTCCAGGTTTTTAAGGAATATCCATCTTTTTCCAAAAAGACTAAACTAGATAGTATTCCCACCAGCAGAGGAGAGTTCCTTTCTCCCCAACTCCATGCCAGTAATGTTTGTTCTTGTTCTTTATGATATGTACCAGTCCCTGTGGCATGAGATGGCACCTCATTGTTGTTTGAATTGCATCTTCCTCATGATTAATGATGTGGTTCATTTTTTCTTTGTCTTTTGGCCTTCTGTATTTCTTCTTTGAGAAAATGTCTTTTCATTTTTCTCCCCATATTTTGATGGTTAGATGATTTTGCTTGTTAAGTCCCGAGTCTGACATAATTTCTCTGGGAGTTATATTATTGTTATTTTAGGGCCATGTTTTGTGATGCTCAGTGATTACTCCTGGCTTGCACTGAAGGACCACTACTGGTGATGCTCAAGGGACCATATGGGATAGCAGAGATGGAACTCGGGTCAGCTGCATGCCAGGTGAGTGCCCTACCTGCTGTACTATTGCTGCAGATAATTGATTTTGGTAGCTGTTGTTGTTGGTGGTGGTGGGGTTGCACATGGTGGCCACTCAGGGGTTACTCCTGGCTCTGTGCTCAGGGATCACTCCTGGTGAATTTGTGCCATATGGGATTCCAGTTGTCAAACCCAGGTGACCTGTGTGTGAGGCAAACATCCTACTGGCTGTACTATTGCTCCAGTACCTCATTTCTCTTTAGTGTCAGAATTTACTTGATTCTTCTTGTTTGGTATATGCAGCGTTGCTGGCAAGTAGCCTGCAGGCCTGGCTTTGGTATAACAGACTTTCTATTTGAATCCCTGGGGTTCAAACACAGGGGCCATGATCCCATTGGAGTCCCCCTGGCTACATCTCTTAGCAAGGCTCATTTGGGCTTCTGCCATCCTGGTTTTGTGTCTATAGAAGTAATAGATAAAACCAATAACTATTTGAAAACCAGGAAATAAAAAGGGGAAGGGAAGACTTATATTTGAAAGCATTACATCAAAGATTTTAAAATGGAAGCATAAGTATGTTCTTTGATAGTGAACCAGAGCAAAGGCAGTGACACCAGCTGCTCCTGGAATTTTGAACCCTACAAGCTGGAGTCACTGGGTTTGACAGAAACAACAGAATAGTGTGGCACCTTCACATTTGCTCTGCTTTGCAAGCACAATGAACTATATTTCTCTCAGCGAGCTGCAGGGCACCTTGGCAGACTGTCATTTGTTGTTTTTACTTTAAGTATATTTTTCCTATATTATGCTGCCATATTGCATTGCACAGTAGTCTTACAAAATTATTTTTATCTCAGTTTCTTTGCACATATAGAGTTATTAATGCTTCACTGTCAAAATGCACCCTGAATCACATACTCTTCAGTTGGCATGAAATATTTTAAAAATATTCCATTTGTGGTTAAAGAGAAGGTGTATGCGTAAGGTGCCTGCCTTCCACACAGCCAATGTGGACCCAATTCTCAAGTATAGCATTTAGACTCCTGCACCCCACCAACAGTGATCCCTGTGTGCAGGTTCAGGAGTCCTTCTGAGAACAGCCAGGTGTGACCTGAAAACTCAAACTCAAAATCATCCCATGCAGATTGTTTAATTGGGATTAGGTCCAATGTGTTGGCCACACACATTGGTGCTCAAGGCTTACTTCTGGTTCTGTTGTCAGGAGTCACACCACACAGTATTGAGTGTCCCTTATATGGTGTTCGGATGAATCTGGATTTTAGTGCATTCAGGCCAAGTGTCTTAACTCTTGTTCTATCTTCAAGGCGACTCCCATGTAGATTATTAATTAATATTTTTTTAATCCTAGGGTTGAATTCTATCTGTTTCCTAATAGAGGTGACAAACCATTGCATTTTGCAACAGAGCTTTGGTTGAACTTGTTCACGTTTGATTCATTTTAGTGATCAAATTTAGAAGTATGGCTCTTGTGTGGTTTCCCTGCTATGATTAGAGAAATTTCCTACTCAGGCATTTGGGCTCTTTCCAAGCCCTATTGACCTCTTAGTTCGAGTGTATTGGCTCCCAGAAACTACAGAAATTTTTTTGGATGTGTTTGCTCTTCTCAGAATAATCTCCATTTGTTGGGTTTTAATTCCTTATATAAAAATACCTTTAGTCAAAATGCCCCATCGTTATAATATTGCTATAAAAATCAGAATAAATAACATATAGAAACTTGGTCAAAATTTTTTCTTTTATATCTTAAGCACATGCAAATACTGTTCTCTTGGATTTCCCACATAGAAGACTCAATTGGGATTTAGAACATTGAAGATTTCTTTCTGTCCAAAACTCGAAATGACTTTACACAAAGGACTTCTTTCTTATTCTGGAGCAACATAAGTGCTCAAACAGTGGGTAGGTAAAGTAACATATTTTTTCAATGAATGACCAAATAGATTCAATATAATTAGTATTAGTGAGTCAAAAATATGAATGACATATACTCATTAGAAATTTGTTTCTTTGAGATTCTTGATGAAAAGAACCCCATTTTTAATTGGAAAATCCTTGTGAAGCATTGCTCAGTGGAAAGTGGGGTATTTTTCTTGTCTTGCAGTTTTAGCCATTTTGTACAGCTCTTAAAGATCTTACATATTTATGAATTTATATATATATATATATTTATGAATACCCAGAAACCTGATAATAACCTGGAGTAGGTACTTGTCTAAGACTTCTTTTGTCTAAGACTTTTTAACCTTTATTTCCTGGCAGAAACTGTTTTTCAAGTTGTTTGATATGTCTATGGTCGGTATATATGAGAAAATGGCAATTGCAGTTGCATTCAAAGTTTGGTACCTGGAAATGTTTCCAGAATGTATTGGTTATCTATTGCTGAATGAATTTTAATTTACACCATTATTAGCCTTTCCTGACTGACTTGGTGTATTAGTTCTTCACTGCTACCTTGCTTCTTCAGATCCATCCAACTAAGAGGTTAGAAACAAGGCATGTGGGGTGACCTCACAACCTGTGGATTTTTAATTTACACATTAGAAACCACCCAAGTGGCTAAGAAGATAGTCAATTAACCACTTCATTGAAAAATTTACACTGGGGGCAGAGTTTATAAAAATGGTTCAATTATATTTCACACTAGGTTACCTGGAATGGTTTGACAAGGGACTAGACTTTATATTCAGACAGTTCATATACATGGAGAGGGATTGGTGCTATGTGACCCATGTCAGCACTGTGGGTTACACTGATTCTCTTCATGGAGGCCCCATTTCTTTTCATGTGGCCCTTCCTTGTGGTTCCACACAGCATATGGTTGACTTCATGTAGCAGATATGCCAAGAAAAGATAGTGAACATGAATATCATTTTATAGCATTGTCATATGAGGTCACTTTTGACATCTTTGAAATAACCCAATCAAAATGTCCCACTTTTGAGGGGAGCAGACATTGACCACAATTCTAGGTCACACTGGAAGATTATATAGGTTAGAAGGTCACAGTGTCCATCATGATAAACAATCCACCAAACATAAAATATTGATGGCCAGAAAGGATTCAATGTGCAATTAACATAACTCTTCTATACCTCTCTTATTGATTGCAGCTCTCCCAGTGTATTATGGGGCATGAGATTTCATGGGAATATTGTGACACCAGGAAGGGGTTTAATATACTAGTTTGGGATTTTCTTGTTTGAACATCAAATTATTTGGTGCTAAAATCTATATGCCCATAAAATGCTTGAGGGCATTCAGTTAAGTTTCTGTGAATCCAATAGACTCTGTCCTCTAAAAGTATTTCTAGAAAATGGAGTCCTGTGTAATAAAATAAATTAACTTCCAACATTATCTGAAGTATCTATAAGGTCTAGCAAATTAATGTGCAAGTATTGACTTCCCTTAATGATATACTCTACCAGTGATCCTCAAACATTTTAAACTGGGCGGCAGTTCACTGTCCCTCAGAACATTGGAGGGCCGTACTATAGTAAAAATAAAAACTATGAACAAATGTTTATGCACACTGCATATATATTATTTTGAAGTGAAGAAACAAAATGAGAACAAATATGTGGCTCACGGGCCATAGTTTGAGGACTATTGCCTAGATTCATTAAACACTCAGTTTTATAGACTAGTATATTGTATATGTGTATTAATATGAACTTTATTTTGTTAATGTTAAATTATATTTCACTATACAAATATATATATGGCATCTGGCTACATAGTTCTGTTTGCAATGATAAAATCTGACTTAACAAAGGAACTTTATAGTGAAATATACTGACTAGGAGAAATGGGGTGGGTGTGAGAGGAGAAGATTCAGACTATTATACTTCTAGCTTCCTCCAAAATTTTAAAAGATAAAATCAAATTCTTTGTAATATATATTTTTTGTGAAAGGATAAATGATTCGACTTTTAATTTAGATCCTCATCATCTTTGTGTTTTGTTTTGAGACCACACTAGTGGTGCTCAGGGATTATTCCTAGCTAGTTTGTTGCTCTGTGTCACTCCTAAAACTACATGCTATGCCAGGGATAGAATTCAAGCCTCCTGCTTAAAAATTGTGTGCTCAGCCCATTGAGCCATCACTCTGGCCTCTGGATCACCATCATCTTGTATCAGGGCTATTTTAACAGACTATTGTGGTTCTTATTCTAAGCACATAAAGTCTGACCGGTTGCTGAGAATAGGAGCTTTTATCAGAAATGCTTCCCAGAAATTGCACATTTTGATCTAACCCTAAATCACTCCGAAATGACAGGAGAAACATAAAGATTGCTACATAGCACTGGCAGTGGTTTTAAAATCTATAACACTGGGGTCTTTCTCAGCAATATGAACCCATTGGAAGTAAATGATAATGTAGATGACCTGCAAATCTCAAATGGCCCGAAGCTGCCATGACAGTCTCAAATGGATTGATGCATTGTACTCTAGCTGCTAATCCTGTTAGCACATCCCTTCACCTTCTAGGCACTGATGTGAAGAAGCATAAGCAGAACCCAATTGAGAGAAAGTTCCAGGATTTGTAGTGATCAGGAGTAAGTTAGTCTTTTACTGCCTGGAATAATTTATGACAAATACAGGATCTTAAAACTATATTATTTCTTTATTATAAGATATTTGGTAAGTCAGAAGTCAGGGTATGAAATAATTGACATCTAATAAGGAAGAGATCAAGCAGAATATATTTGTTATTGCAAATCAGGATTCAATTCCAAACTCACTCAGGTATTTGCTGAATTTACTTTCCTCTAATTGCAGGATGGAGCCCTCCACTCTCTTGTTGGCTATCACGGCCATCTAGGCTCTCAAAGAGTCCTATTCTCGTCTCCCTGCTGCACTCTGCACAACATGGCAGTTTGGTCTTGCCGGACAGAGGAAGAAACTTACTACTGATTACTCTCACCTCTTTATAGAAACTCGAGGTAAAACACACCCAGCAAACAAAAGATTAAAGGGAAGAAGCAGAGGAGATAGCATCTTGAGTAAGGTGCTAGCTTAGTCTGTGCTTGATCCAGGTATGCTCCCCAGAACCCCATAGGTTCCCCTACACCCCAGCAGGAGTGATCCCTGAGTGCAGAGTCAAGAGTAATTCCTGAGGAGCAACAGGCGTGACTCATCCACATAATTAAAGCATATAGTTCAGGAGTTAATGGGATATTCCAGTGGGGTAGAGTATTTGCTTTGCATGTGGCTTACCCAGGTTTGAACCCAACACCCCTTAGAGCCTACTAAGTCCCACCTGAGTACCATTGGGTGTGACTTCCAAATAAAAAAGACTAATTCAATGACTTTTTAATATTAATTTATTGAGTTACTGTGAGAAACCTAATTGCAAAGATCCTCATGACTGAGTTTTAGGTATACAATATTCCTATACCAATCCATTTACCAGTGCCCACTAGCTTCCACCAATATCCCCTATTCCTCTCCTCCATACAGCCTTCCTCTGTGACAAGCGTTTCTCTTTTGCACCTTTGTTCTAGTATTCCCTTTCCAAACTTATTCCCCTCACTCAAACCCATTTCAAGCTTCTTACTAAAGACCAGTTTTCATGTTCTTTGTTTCTATTGACTTTTTGTAGTTGATATTTCCCTAAAAATTTTCTTTAGATTCCATGTATGAGCTAGATCATTCTGAGTCTGTTATTCTCCCACTGACTGACTTCATACTTTTCAGATCCATCTATGTAGGAGCATATTGCATGACTTCACATCTTTTCTTTACGTAGAGTAGTATTCCATTGCATATATATGTATATGTATACAAGCATATATATGTATATATGTATATGTATACACACATATATATGTATATATATATAGTGAGAGAGACCATATTTTCTTTATCCAGTCATCTCTTCTTCGATATTTGGAATGTTTCCTGATTTTGGCTATTATGTGCTGCAATGAACATAAGCTTGCAAATGTATTTGCTACACTATGCTTTTGGGCCCTTGGTCTGTATTCTCAGGAGGGGAATTTCAGGGCTTCATTAAAATTCAATTCCCAGTTTTTTTAGGAGATTCATATTGTTTCTCAAAAAGTCTGGGCCAGTCATCATTCCCACTAACAGTGAATAAGATTGCCTTTCTCCTTCACATTTTTGACATTAAAGGCTTTTGTTCTTTTCTTTGAAAAATTATTATTTAGTTTAATGTTCAGAAATAAAAGAAGTAACAGAATGAACAACTAAAAACATGACCATACTAAGCCATCTGGCAATGGGTTAATGATACCATTGAGAGATATAATAATTTTCACAAATTTTCTTTTGACTGTGCTCTTTTTTAAATTTTATTTTTTTCTTCACAGAATTACTTATGGTACATAGTGGCAATGAATGAGGGGCATTCCTACCATTAGCACTGTCCTCCCTCCACCCCCGTTCCCAGCATGCATCCCATATCTCCTTCCTTTTTTCCCCAGAGTACTAGTGTAACTTGTCTCCACTTTATAGCTTGACTGTGCTCTTTTTTTTAATCTACTTTCTTTTCTTTTCTTTTTTTTTTATAATTTTGCTCCCACTTACCTGGAAAGAAATGTACTACAATCAATTGTATGGAACTTGGTATTTAATTCAGTGACTTTTTTAAAACAAAATTTTGAGTCACCACTAGCAATGCTCAGAGGTTACTCCTAGTTATGCAGCACTCAGCAATTACTCCTGGCAGTGCTCTGGAGAGCATGTAGGATACTGGGGACCAAATCCACATCAGCAGCGTGCAAGACAAGAGCCCTCCCCAATGTACTATCTATTGTTTTGGCCCCTCAGGAATTTCTTACATGCCAATATTGTGAACCTAATAATTTTACCGTCTTCCAAAATAAATTTATTAAACCTGAAGATTCTGTACCTATTAAGCTATTAATTCATGTTTCTCTCTCCTAATCACCTACCTCTAAAGTCATAGGACTTTTTTCCTCTCACCATTCTGACATCTAATAATCAGCATTAGGCTTCTAGACATAGATCCAAGTTAGATGCTTGATGTAAATGTTCTCATAAAATTCAGGACTTGGGAAGTAAAGCTTTAGCCACATAACATCACATTTTCCTAAGGCTCTTTTACATTGTGGATCATAACAGTACTCTATTCATTTTATTCCTTCATAACTGAAGTACATTTATCAGCACTGAGCATTGTAATCTCTGTTAAGACATGTGCAATCACTGCAGCCAGTTTATGTCACCCCTAGAGAGCACCCGTGTTGAGTGTGTGAGCTCCATAATAAAGAATATGTGACCCCCTGATTCAACATCATAGTAACAGAAAAAGAAGAAAGGGAAGAAAGGGATGTGTTTACAAATATAGATACAGACATGAAACAAAACTCAAAATCATTAAATGTGCTTTGTGCCAAAACTAAAAGTACGTTTTAGCAAACCAGCTTCTCCACAAACCACTTTGTGATCTTGATCAAGATTATACTTGCCTGGTAGTGCTAGGAATAGAGTCAAGGGTCTCATAATGCTCTTAAAACCCTAAACTTCCTACTTTTAGGAATTTTCATGTCTTAAAAGGCTTGGAATATTTTCTTCCTCACCTGTTTCCTTGCCTATACCCCTCCACTCTACCAGAGCCAGCTGAGGATAGACTTTTACCAACAAAACTTCTGGGAGAACTTTTATATACTAGGTGAGTGCAGTGGCTGTCTACCATAACCTGTGTTTGGCAGTGTTGGAATGCCTTTCCTGCAGAACTTAGATGCTCTAAGATTTTCTAAAACCCTAAAAAAAGACTCTATCCTAGACTTTGTCATATGACCTGTTGAAATACCAAGATCTCTAGCTACAGAGAACTGATTTTGTCAATCGCAACTGAGGAGGTTTCCTGGCACCATAAAAAGACCTTGGGGTTCAATAATGAACATGTATGGAGTCTGTAGTTGCTCCATGACAGTATGCTTCAAGGATGGAATAACTCCTAGGCCAAGGGAATTTCCTCTCTAACTTCCCCCAATACTTTTTGTGCCTTAGCAAAAACAACAACAACAACAAACAACAAAAACCAAACCAAAACAAAACAAAACAAAAAAAAAACACAAAGCCTTGCCACACCAGACCTTAATTTATTTTTTCTTTTTCTTTTTTTTTTCCTTTTCTTTCTTGTGGTTGTCCTTTTGGTGATGATTTTTTGTTGCTGCTGTTATGTTTTTTGTCATTGCTTGTTTTGTTTTGCTTTGCCTTTTTTCCTTTCTTCATTTAAATTGATATTCATAGCCTCTAGACGGTTTCTTCCCAGCTATTTTCCACTTTCTTTTCTTTTTCTAACAGTACCATGAATTTGAATCATATTGTTCTCCCTCATAAATTGGGGGGTGCAAGAATGGATGGTACGAGGACCGACCAGTTGTATGAACATTGAGTGGAAATAAAAAATGATCGGAATTAAGCACCAAACCCAAAGTCAACGACACCAAAATCGATACTCAATCTACAACAAGCTATACAAAAAAAGAGACCTGCTAGACTAGCAGACCATTGGGCAAAATGGGGAGGTATAGGATGCATGCTGGGAACAGGGGTGGAGGGAGGACAACACTTGTAGTGGGAATGGTCCTAATTCGTTGTCACTATGTACCTTAAATATTACTGTGAAAGACTTTTAATTTACATTGATCACAATAAAATTATTTAAAAAAAGAAATTAGATGCTCTTGACTTTCTCTTTTTAAATGTTCTTTCCTAAAATTCTCTTGCTGTGAGGGAGAGAATATTTCTGATTCACCTCAATATCCACAGTACCTATTACAATGACCAATCCCTTGAAAGTTGATGAATACAGGATGATGCCACTCATTGGCATAGGACTTTATGTATCTTAATAAGCTCATCACTTATTCAAGACAACACCTCCAGTCAGAGCTGGGGATCAGGACCAAATGACTAGGTCCTCTTTCTGTGCTAAGGATAGTTCTGTTAGGACATTATATAATATAGAGATATAGAGTATCACAGTTTATAAAGCACTTAATTATGCAGTTCTTAACTCAATGATCACAAATATTCTGGTAACAGTATTATTGATATTGCCCTCATTTTATAGCTGTAGTTCAGAGATTAAATTCTTTGCTCCCAGTAACCAAGTTAATGAGGAGCTATATTAATGGAGTGTAGGTTTCTCACACCATTTGTTGACTCTATCCCCACTAAACTACACCCTGTTTTAATTAATTAGAGGTTTTTATTGACTATTAATAAAGAAATAAATGCCAATAATTTTACACTTGCATTGTTTATTTGTGAAGTGCTACAGGATGTTAATTTAAACAAGTTTAGATATTGTCATTTTTATCTCCCATTATACCAGCGGAGAAATGAGGCATGCTCTTGGAAATATGAACACTTTGAACCTGTTCATTTTCTGATGACTCTGTTTCGCTTTATGTTTCGACTTGGTTCTTTCAAAAAATAAGAAAATCATTTTAAATATGATACTTGAACATTTATATGAATAGTTTTCCTTAAAGCATTGGCATAACTCTGTGCCAAAATACATTGTGCTTGAATACAATTTTAAATGAGAATCATTTTTAATGTCTTTTAAATGTATAAATACAAATAACCTTGCTAGACAATAAGACAAATAATATTTTCTCTTTTCGTTTTGCTATGCTTTCCTTGCATTTAAATGTATATATTTACAACATCATGAAATTTCAGCTTCATCTTTACACATTTGTTAGGGTTATTAAAATTTGAAAAGATGGTAAAGTTATTACATTCACAATATTTGAATAGAAGAAAAGTCATTAAATTATACATTTTATTTATCTATTTTGGTTTTGAGTCCATACCTTGGACCCACCTTGGAGGTGAGTCCTGGTCATGCCAGAGATCAAACCAGGCCTGACCACATACAGAGCAACTACTGTAACCCTTTCCCAGTCTTTTGGGTCCTGATTTTATCTTTTTTTAATGGCATTGTAGTAATCATTGAGCATATATGTGTATATATGTATATATATAGCTTTACCTTCATCCAATCATTTGTTGGTGACGTGTAAGTTGAGTATAGGGTTTGCTATAAACTATACAAGTAAACAATGCTATTATAAATATAAGGGTACAAAATATTCTTTTGAAATAGTGTTTTAATATTCTCACAAATATCCAAGACTTGTATTTATGCACCTTATGGAATTTTCTTTTTTAGTTTTGTGCTTGTTTTTAGTTTTAAGACCATACATAGTAATGCTCAGGCTCATCCTTACATGTTGATTGGTGGATCACTGCTGCATGCAAAGTATGTACACAAGCCTTCTGAACTAATTCCTTGACTTCTAATTTTAGTGGCTTTTCATAATAATTTTAAGGTACAGTGATGTAGAAAGTAATTCATAATTGAGTTTAGACATAGAATGTTCCAGTAACAATGCCACTTCCAGTTTTGGCTTCCCTCCACCAGTGTATCCATGTTCCCTCCCACAACAAGCTTGCCTCCTCCACAGGCACATATATGTTTCTTTGTTACAGTTTGGATGCCATGTTTTTTTTCCAGCAGTGAAAAATTTCTTTCTCTCTTTCTTTATCATTTATTATTTTTTATATATTTTATTTAAACACCTTGATTATATACATGATTGTGTTTGGGTTTCCGTCATGTAAAGAACACCACCCATCACCAGTGCAACATTCCCATCACCAATGTCCCAAATCTCCCTCCTCCCCACCCAAACCCCGCCTGTACTCTAGACAGGCTTTCTATTTCCCTCATACATTCTCATTATTAGGATAGTTCAAAATGTAGGTATTTCTCTAACTAAACTCATCCCTGATTGTGGTGAGCTTCATGAGGTGAGCTGTAACTTCCAGAACTTCTCTCTTTTGTATCTGAAATTGTTTTTGCAAGAATGTCCTTCATTTTTCTTAAAACTCATAGATGAGTGAGACCATTCAGCATTTTTCTCTCTCTCTGACTTATTTCACTCAGCATCTCTCCTGACAGCTGCATAATATTCCATTGTGTATTTGTACCACTGTATCTTTAGCCATTTGTCTGTTGAAGGGTATCTTGGTTGTTTCCAGAGTCTTGCTATGGTAAATAGTGCTGCAATGAATATAGGTGTAAGGAGGGGATTTTTGTATTGTATTTTTGTGTTCCTAGGGTATATTCCTAGGAGTGGTATAGCTGGATCGAATGGGAGCTCAATTTCCAGTTTTTGGAGGAATCTCCATATCGCTTTCCATAAAGGTTGAACTAGACGGCATTCCCTCCAGCAGTGGATAACAGTTCCTTTCTCTCCACATCCCCGCCAACACTGCTTGTTCTCATTCTTTGTGATTTGTGCCAATCTCTGTGGTGTAAGGTGCTACCTCATAGTTGTTTTGATTTGCATCTCCCTGATGATTAGTGATGTGGAGCATTTTTTCATGTGTCTTTTGGCCATTTGTATTTCTTATTTGTCAAACTGTCCATTTCTTCTCCCCATTTTCCGATGGGATTAGATTGTTTTTATTGTAAAATTCTGTCAGTGCCTTGTATATTTTGGATATTAGCCCCTTATCTGATGGGTATTGGGTGAATTGTTTTTCCCACTCAGTGGGTAGCTCTTGTATCCTGAGCGCTATTTCCTTTGAGGTGCAGAAACTTCTCAGCTTAATATATTCCCATCTGTTAATCTCTGCTTTCACTTGCTTGGAGAGTTCAGTTTCCTCCTTGAATATGCCTGTAGTGTCAATGTCCTGGAGTGTTTTGCCTACGTGTTGTTCTATATATCTTATGGTTTCTGGTCTGATATCGAAGTCTTTAATCCATTTGGATTTTACCTTCATACATGATGTTAGCTGGGGGTCTAAGTTTAATTTTTTTGCCATGCTTTAAGTGTTGTTGGCTCTACAGTCTAGATAGAGGTCTTTGAATTAGTCCTCATATGTATCTCAATTGGTTTCGTTTGAATTAATCCTCATATGTGTCTCAATTGGTTTCCTTTGATTTTGTTTCCCATTGCCTTTTCATCTGGCTTTTGCCCCTCCCCTTGGAGATGGGGCTTTGTTTTTTTATCTCAGTAAAGGCTAGTCAGGAAGCCAGAGCTGAAAGCAGCCACTTGGCTTGTGGTTCCATGTGATGGAGTGACTGACTTGTGGATAAAGAGTTACAGTGTGTGTTTCTTGCCCGCTAAAACCTTCATATCTGTGTAGATTATTTACTGCGGGAATTGCTACTGGAACAGCGTCTCTTTTTTTTATTAATATTTTACTTAAACACCTTGTTTACAAACATGATTGTGGTTGGGTTTCAGAGGAAAACCCCCATCACCAGTGCAACATTCCCACAACCAATGTCCCAAATATTTCTCCCCACCCGCCTCCGCCTGTGCTCTAGACAGGCTATCTATTTCCCTCATACATTTTCATCGTTAGGATAGTTCACAGAGTCTCTTGTCCTACCTAGATAGAGGGCAAGGGATTTCCTTTTCCCCTTTGGGGACTGTGGAACTCACAACTTATCATTCAACACTACAGATATTGTATATGCATATACCTTCATCTCTACACTGTTGATCTGGGCGAAGCATCTGGTTCCTCCCCTTGACCTCCAATTTACCTCTTCTTTATCCCTGATTTCTTTCCTTCTCTGTCCTTATTTCTATAGCCTTGGGTTAAGAGTATTCTAGGTAATTTCCCTTGAAACTTTGGATATTCCTGTCCTTCTATTCTGTATAGCACAGATGAGTGAGATCATCCTGTGTTTATCCTTTGACTTAGTCCACTTAACAGGATACCCTCCTGTTCCATCCAAGTTGCATCATTTCATCGTTCCTTGTGCTGAATACTGTGATGGAATATATCTCATCATGAAATCTAGTATATCTTTATTATCTACTTACTGCTGCTAGACATCAGGTTTGATTTCACATTATAAATGCTGCAATGTATAATGGCTTGTATATGCCATTTAGGATAAATTTTTTGAGTACTGACGGTAGATATTGAAAAGTGGAGTTGCTGAATCATATAGCGACTCATATCAGCATGGATGAGAAAAACTTTTACCATATCTATCCCCCTACACAGATTATTACATGTGCACCATATTTTTTAATATAGGCTGCACCATTTTTCATTCCCACCAGAGCTGCTGCTTCTTCTTACCTCACCTACATTTATTGCTTCCACCTCTTATTTTTACATAGATATCACTATGTGACATGATATTCATCATGGTTTGATTTATTTAGCATAATATTGTGATTTTGAGCATTTTTTAAAATGTATGTGTGAGGCATTTGTGTGTCTTCTTTGGAGACATGTCTATTCAAGTCATTTTGCCTGTTTTAAAAAAATTGGGTTTCTGTGTTTAGTGTTGAAGTTCTGTGAGTTAGTTACTGTTTTTCATACTAAACTCCTTGTCAGGTATATGACAGGAAATTGTTTTTTTCCCAATTGCTAGGTTGTTTGTGTTTTTCTGGCATTTTACTGCATAAGATAACAGTTATTTGTTTTCATATAATTACATGGCTTTTTCTTATGATTCCAGTGACTTTAAGATAAATTTTAAAATACATCTCTGATGTTGAATTTCTAAATCATATATCACATGTGTTTTCTTTTATATAATTTCTACAACTCTTTAATCCATATTGAGTTAACATTTTTAATGGTGGTAAATTGTGATCTAGTTTAATTATTGTACATGTGGCAGTCTATTTTCCCAATATATTTTATTGCAGAGATTTCATTTTCTTCATTGCTTAGCCATGGGTCCTTTGTTATAAATTAGACATCTATATGGACATGATTTATGTCTGAGATATATGCCTCAATGATCTGTGTGTCCGTTTTATCTGCTTACTTGATTGACTTAGTACTTCTCTGTAAAATAGTTTAAATTCAAGGAGCATGATGTTCCCATATCCTTCACCTCCTCCACACACAGCTCTGCTCAGGGCTTATTCCTGGCTTTGTGTTCAAGGGATCACTTTTGGTGGTGCTAAAGGGGGCTATACAGGGTGGCAGGGATAAAATCCACTCAGCTGAATGCAAAGCGGTTGCTTCACATACTGTTCTCTCTCTCTCTCAGTACTTTCTAACCAGTCCCCTAAGTCTTTTACTGCTATCTATTTATGACCTGTTATTTTCACAGTGTCGGCTTTCTCCCAGCCTTTTCAGAACTACCAGGCAAAGTTTCTGGACATGAAGCATCTCTTCACTTATGGATCTCAACACTTCACCATTTCTCTCATCATTCACCTTCAGATGTAGAAATACACATGTCACTTAGGAAACCAAGTTGTCAGTTGACAGATTTTCCTGTACTATGGCATTTATTTTCATTTATTTTCTAGCAAGGAGCATTACTTATTGGCGAGTCTTGATTGCACTACTTATTGGCTAGTGTTGATTGTTTCAACTAAATTCTGCAAATAATCTTTGGCTTTTAACTTCAAGTTGGCTGCATGTTTTCATGAAAAAAGTCACAGATTTAATGATGAGCTTGCAATTAACATAGATGTTCTTAGGAGTATTAGCAGTCATTAGCTTGGTGTCTGACCAACAGCATTGAGTATTTTTGAGTTTGTCCTACCACTTATAGTAGGACTATTTAATCAAATATTATAAAAGCCCAGGGGCTGACTCTAAGATTTACCATTGCTTCTCAGACTTCTGCTAAAGGACAGATTGATTTTTGATGTAAAATGTTTAATTTCAGCTGAATGATTTAATGAGATGGAGCTCTGCACATAGGCAGGTTACATACTAGTAATCTTAAGTCCTGTGCTCTAAATGTTCAACTGGAAACATCTTTATATTGTGGTAATGAAAGATAATGGGAGAAATTCTGAAAGATGACCTGTGATCAATACTTTTTAGAGAGACTTCCATTCAACAGAAATGTAGGGGATATGTAAATAAATTTGGTGAGAGTATAATGCAATTAAAAAGACCCTAGCCCTGGAGGAGCCCATCTTTATTTCTCTTAAATTATTTCTGATCTGAATCATTTGACTAAAATTAGAGATCTAGAAGATATAATATATTGAATATATTAGACACCAACTTGGTCTCAAGTTCCCAGAACAGTGTGCCATTCTTAAGGCATAATTATCTAGAGGCAATTAGCTGCAGGTGGTGAAATAATAGACACAGTTCATTACCCATGAAATTAGGCAACTGTTGGCTTTCTGGGCTAGTTTCTGGAGCAATTGACCACTAAAATCGTAGAAAATGAGTTCAAACAGCTGATTCCACATTACAATGATTTCAAGGTCTTATTTTTCCATAAGTGCTTAATTTGAATCTGACAGTTGTATGTGATTAATAGAATCATTGCATAAACTGATTTATAATAAAGGTACCTTGTAAGCCTGCATATATAACATTGAGGATAGAGTGAAGGGGATCCCTCCATATACAGGAAGCATGAAAATGTCACATATCAGTACAGACAAGCTAGGAGGTTTGCAAAGTTGGAGTTAAGTAGTAAATAGATGCTGTTACTACTCTGTGCCTAAACCACTCTCAGCACTGAGGATACAGAGATATGGTGTCATCTTTGGGTTTGATAGAGCAAAAAGTAAGGAAGGCACTTACCTTGCATTTGTCCAAGACAAATTCTAGTGTCATCACTACATTTGGTGCCCCAAATACACCAGGAATGATTCCTAAGAGTAGTACCAGGAGTTAACCCTGTGCACATTGTTGCTCAATAAAAACAAATAAAAAATAACAAAAATGCAATCTTTACTTTCAAGTAATAGTTGTAAAAAGTAGCATCATTGGGGCCATATTAAAATATGGTGTTGCAATATCAAAAAAAGAATAATAAAAACAATATTATCATATCAATAGATGCAGAGAAAGCATTTAGTAAGGTCCAACACCCATTCTGGATTAAAAAACCCTCATCAAGATGGGAATAGAAGGAAATTTTGTCAGTATAGTTAAGGCCATCTATCACAAGCCAATGGCAAATATTTTTTTCAATGGAGATAAAAATAAAAGCCTTTCCTATAAAACCTGGTACAAGACAAGGCTACTATCTCTCACCACTACTATTCAACATAGTGCTGGAAGTTCTTGCCATAGTGATTAGGCAAGAAAAAGATATCAAGGGCATTCATATAGAAAAGGAAGAAGTCAAGATCTCACTGTTTGCAGTTGACATGATACTGTATTTAGAAAATGCTTAAAACTCTACCAAACATTTTAGAAACAATAGATTCATATAGAAAAGTGTCAGGCTACAAAATTAACATGCAAAAATCAATGGCTTCCTTATACACCAATAATAATAAAGAAATGGATACCAAAAATCCCATTTACATTAGTGCCACATAAACTCAAATATCTTGGAGTCAACTTAACCAAAGATGTGAAGGACTTATACAAAGAAAAGTACAAATCCCTGCTTCAAAAAATAAAAGCGGATACATGTAAATATAGGCATATACCCTGCTCATGGATTGGGAAGATTAATATCATTAAAATGGCAATACTCCACAAGGCATTATACAGATTTAATGCAATCCCTCTAAGGATACCCATAACATTTCCCACAGGAGTGGATCAAACACTTCTGAAATTCACATGGAACAATAAT
Source organism: Suncus etruscus (assembly GCF_024139225.1). Classification (NCBI taxonomy): domain Eukaryota; kingdom Metazoa; phylum Chordata; class Mammalia; order Eulipotyphla; family Soricidae; genus Suncus; species Suncus etruscus. Next base: position 87,136,674 of record NC_064868.1, on the reverse strand, counting down.
CACCCACGAATAACTAGAGAAACACTTGGGAAAAGGTATATGGAAGGCATCACTTTTCCCAACATTAAATTGTATTACAGAACAATAGTCATTAAAACAGCCTGGTACTAGAATAAAGACAGACCCTCAGATCAGTGGAATAGACTAGAACATTCACAGAATGCTCTCCAGATATACATTCACTTAATATTTGATAAAAGAACAAGAAATGCAAAATGGAGCAAGTAAAGCTTCTTCAACAAGTGGTGCTGGGACAACTGGTAAGTCACTTTCAAAGAAATGGAGTCAGACCTCAAGCTAACACCATGCATCAAGGTAAAATGCAAATGTATTAAAGACCCTAATCATACCTGAGACCATAAGGTACATAAAAAACACGTAGGTAAAACTATAGGACATTGAAACCAAAGGCACCTTCAAGGAAAAAACAGCACATTCCAAACAAGTCAGAGATACACAAATGGGACTATATTAAGCTGAGAAGCCTCTGGACCTCAAAGGAAATAATGCCTAGAATACAAAAACCACCCAAAGAATGGAAGAAGCTAACCCAATACCCATCAGATAAGGGGCTAACATCTAAGATATACAAAGTACTGAGAGAACTTAACAATAAAAATGATCTAACTCCATCAAAAAATGGGGAGAAGAAATGAACAGATACTTCCTCAAAGAAGAAATACCAATGGCCTAAAGACACAAGAAGAAATGCTCCACACTACTAATCATCAGGGAGATGCAAATCAAAACAAAATGAGGTACCATTTTATGCCACAGAGACTGTCACACATCACAAAGGACAAGAACAATCAGTGCTGGTGGGGATGTGGGGAGAAAAGAACTCTCTTTCACTGCTGGTGGGAATGTCGTCTAGTCCAGCCCTTATGGAAAAAATATGGAGATTCCTCATAAAAATGGAAATTGAGCTCCCATACAATCCATATGATCCAGCTATACCACTACTCAGGATATACCCTAAAAACACAAAAATACAATATAAAAACCCCTTCCTCACACCTATATTCATGGCAGCACTTTTACAATAGCCAGACTCTGAAAACAACCATGATGCCCTTCAACAGATGAATGGCTAAAGAAATTGTGGTATATATACACAATGAAATATTATGCTGTCAGGAGAGATGAAGTCATAAAATTTTCATATGCATGGTTGTACATGTAATCTATTAGAGGGAGAGAGAGACACACAGAATAGTCTCACTCATCTATGGGTTTGAAGAAAAATTAAAGACATTGAAATAATTCCCAGAAATGAGGGTCAGAAGGACTAGCTCACGATATGAAGCTCACCACAAAGAGTGGTGAGTGCACTTAGAGAAATAACTACACTGAGAACTATCATAACAATGTCAGTGAATGAGGGATGTACAAAGCCTGTCTCGAATATAGGCAGGGCGTGGGAGAGTTAAGAGATGGAGGCATTGGTAATAGGAAGGTTGTATGGTGAAGGGGGGTGTTCTTGTTTTGATTGAAACACACCTACAATTATGTTTGTAATCACAATGTTTAAATAAAGAATTTATTTAATAAAAATAAAAAAAACAAATAAATAAATAAAATATGGTGTTGGGTGCTGGAGTAATAATGCAGCGGTAGGGGGTAGGGTGTTTGTTTGCCTTGCACTTGAACCAGGATGGACCTGGTTCAATTCCAGCTTCCCATATGGTCCCCCTAGCTAGGAGCAATTTCTGAGTGCATAGCCAGTAGTAACCCCTGAGCATCACAGAGTGTGCCCCCCCAAAAAAATATGGTGTTGGGGCCAATTGATAACACAACTGATAGGGCATTTACCTTGCACAAGGTCAACCTGGGTTTAATTCATGCATCCCATATGGTTCCCTGAACCTGCCAGGAGTTATTTCTGAGCTCAGAGTCAGGAGTAACTCCTGTGTGGCTAAAACCCTCAAAATAAATAATTAGGAAAAAAACAAACAGGGCTGTAGGGGCTAGAGTGATAATACAATATCCTCACTTGCCTTTTATGCTGTTGGCCCGAGTTTAATCCCTGGCACATATGGTCATATGGTTCCCAGATTCCCACCAGGAGTGATTCCTGAGTGAAGAGCCAAAAGTAATCCCTGAGCATAACCTGGTGTGGTACCAAAACAAAACAAAAATATATAGGGCTGTCAAGTGCCAGCACAGAAAAGAGCTATTCTTTGATTTGTGTGACATAGTTTGTTCATCTATCTGGGATTGACCATTATGCTGGGCCAACTACCAGTACAGGACGGAGAGAATGAAAATCCTCTACTTGGAAAAACCAATAGAGAACATTCACTTTGTGTCCTTACTCCCTCTCCCTGACCCTTTATAACTCATGGCTGTAGTCACTTCCTCATATATGACCATAAACTTTTTTTTCAATGATTTTAGATGGTAGAAGAGTTAATGGGAAAGTAAAGAAAAATGGAAAAGGAATTCTCTATGTGGGGCAGATCTTAATAGAGAACTGAGCTTTTTTTCTTTTTCTAAAAACCTGCTCTCTTTTTTGCCTCAAGTTTGGGTTATTCTTTGGCACATGTTTGAAATCCTCCTAGGTCAGTGCTCAGTCTTCAGTTTTCTGTTACTTCCAAATGAACAGACTCTGGCTCACTGAAAAGCCTTGTTGTTCTTCCAGCTGCCAATTACTATCAAACGTTGTGCACAGTTCAAGTGACTGAAATTATACGTCTGCATCGCTGAAGCTCCCTCTTGATCATGGGGCTTTCTGCACAAATGTGTTCCTTCGCATCACTCCTAGTATTTGTTCACTTTTCCTCCTAGATACTAATTGCTGCCAAACACTCTGTCTTATTTACTTTTTTATTAACTATGTCTACAGAATTTTTCCTGCATTTCTGATCATTACTTAGATAGTTCTTTGGTCTAACATGTTCCTGGAATGGTGTTACAAAGATAAGCTATTTGGTTTCTTTCTTTTCTTTTTTAAATACTTCTGGAGTTGATCATATTTTGTTTTTTTTTTAGGAATAAAATGATCTTGTCAATTAGAAATTAGGAATTTCATGATCATTGCTATTGACTACACATTGATGTGTTTCTGGAAAGGAAATATTTGGCCTTGAAGACGAGCTCTCATTTTATGGGAAAGAATAGGTGAATGAGCGAATTCCTTTCTTTTTCTTATTTTACTCCTTGCGATGCGCTCAGAAATAGCTCCTGGCTTGGGGGACCATATGGGATGCAGGGGAAGTGAACCACATTTCAACTGGGATCAGCCGTGTGCAAGGCAAATGCCCTACCACTGCACCATCACTCTCGTCCCTAAATGAGGGAATTTCTAATGAGTCAAACTAAGAGAATATTATAGACAAGAAAGGAATGTGTTTAAAGGCACATTTTGAATAATGACAGAAATATTATGCTACAATATTATGGCAGATATTAGAGAATAAAATGTGGGTAAAATTGACTTCATCAAAGATTTACTGAAGAAAGTTCAGCATCCAACCATTCAATGCTAGAACATTTATCTCCAGTTGACCTTTTGAAATTTTGCCAAGCAGTATTTGCATGAGTTAAAATTATATATATGTATATATATATTATCATTAACACTTTCTCTCCAAAATATTAGGAAATATCCCTGAAATTTGTAGCTTTGCTGTCAGTGATAGTGACAGGAAGGAAGAAAAAAAACTCTAGTTCCCATTGCAGGAAACAGAAAGTTGCAGGGTTTCGCTTTATCTGTTTCTCTGCAAGTTCTGGTTGCTACTGTTCTTATCAGTTCAAACTCTCTGACATTGATTGTTCACAGGAGATTAGCTGATTTAAGAATTGCTCTATTGTGTCCCTTATTCAGTTGTGTTTGTTTGCCACTGAGACAATCATTTTGAGACCTTCTGACATTAGATGTTCTCACCAAAAGGAAACAACCACCTTGTACTGGCTTGTCTCTTACTGTGGACACTGAGTCATGTCTTTAAATAAACTGTTTCTACCTCATACTGAGATATTATTTCTGTTGGATCCTATGGATAGGCTATGTGATTTAGCTGACAGCCCAACTAACTGCTTTCTTTTTAAGGAGTGATATTTTTTCTTGAAACATAAACAAACCATAGTTATTCAGACTCCAGTATCTTGGAGACTTTGTTAAAATTTTATGTGAGGGATCTTGCAATCAGCTTACCTAGGTTTGATTTCTGATACTACATATAGTCTCCTGACCCCACACCCACCCCAAGAGCCCAGGAATGATCCATGAGCACACACTGGTAGGTGTGTCACCCCCAAAAATTATGAGTTTAAAAATTTTAAAGTAGCTGATGATATTTGTTCCCAAGGACAAAATTTGAGCTTTCAAGAGAAAAAAATATACACATAACTCTGGAAAATATGCGTCTACTAGAAGTTTGAAAACTTCCTAATATATGAAGTTTTTTTCTAGGAAGACTAAGATATGAAATACTTTTATTGTGTTAAGGAAATATTTGGAATATCTGCATAGTCCTATGAGTGCTTTACAAATAACACTTGCATGGCATTATAAATTACATATGTGAAAATCCACTCAGAGTACAAGCTAGGTCAATAGATTTTAATGTAACTGAGAATAAATGCTTCAACTATGTGTAATTTCAGAGTCTACCAGCAAGTACAGCTAACTTTTAGCAAACCATGTCTTGCTGAGTTTTTATGTAATATCAAAGGTAAATATCCAGTTGTATGAAAAGACTATTGAGAGTTTCTTCCATTCTGAATTAAATATTTGTGCAAGATTTATTTTGTATATATTTCAACCAAAATTACTACAGCAGACATTGAAAACAGGAAAGACAGTACTTTTCTACTAAATTGAGTATTAGCACATTTTTAATGTAAAAAGTACCATTCTTTCAACATTTATTATTGATTAGGAATATATAATAATAATTTGGCATAGAGATGCTTTTATGTTAAAGTGTATTTATATTAAACTATTGCTTTATTTTTGTTTAAACATAATTATTAGTATTAAATTAGTTAGTATTAAAAATTAGTATTATTAGTTACAATTACTTGGTATTAAAATTAGTATTAAGTTAGTATTAAATTTCCAATTTTAATTTCTTTTTTTTGGTTTTTTGGGCCACACCTGTTTGATGCTCAGGGGTTACTCCTGGCTAAGTGCTCAGAAATCGCTCCTGGCTTGGGGGGACCATATGGGACGCCAGGGGATCAAACTGTGGTCCTTTCTTGGCTAGCACTTGCAAGGCAGACACCTTACTTCTAGCACCACCTATCTGGCCCCTCCAATTTTAATTTCTAGCAGAATATGGGTAGAAGAAATGATTAGTAACCAAGATGGGAAAACTCTCCAAAAGACAAGTATGGAAATATGGTATCCATGGCACAGCCCCAAAACACCTAGACATGTTCATGTACATTCTTTAATTAAAACAAGTCTCTCTTTCCTAAACTAATATTTGGCATGAGTCTTATTGTTTGATATTTATAGTAAATAGGTTCTGGATGTGTGATGTTTTAAAAGGACTTTCCCCCTTTTTTTTTTAAATATTTTTTATTGTGACCAACGTGAATTACAAGACGTTAAAAGTAATATTTAAGGCATATAGTGCCATTGAATCAGGGGTATTCCCACCACCAGTGTTGTCTTCCCTTCACCCCTGTTCCCTGCATCCCCCTCTTTGCCCCCCCAGTCTTCTAGTATAAGTGGTCCCCTCTGTGTATAGCTTGTTGAAGATTGGGTATCGATTCTGTTGTCATTGACTTTGGTAGAAAGTGTGGGTAGTTATAGAACTCAGAGAATTTACATGATGACTGAGGTAGAAATGAATGAGAATCAGGAAGTGAACAAGGATCATTATAGAGAGGCTGGACGGTATGGTCAAAGAAACAGGAAAGCTAGGATTTCGAGCATAAATTTAAGAAACATTTGACCTCAGGTAAGGTATGGGCATATTGATTTCAGGGTATTGGTTTTCTTTGTTTCACTATACTTGTACACACACATGTGCATACATTTTTTACTTGAATTGCATGTGAAATGTTATTGTGAGAAGAAATATTTATTATTCTACATTGTCTCTTAATCCTGTGATTTCTAACACTGCTTCCATTACCTGTAGCACTGGATCAAAGTATCTCAAAAACTGACACTTATGGAAAGGGGATGAGGACTTGTAGATTACATCTCTGAGGACTCTTTGGAGCCAGGGCGGCTCCAAAGTACAGCCATCATCCATTCTTCCCGAGTTGCTGTAAGCCACACCCACAATCTACGAGTTTCACTATATGAGCCATTCAGCCCAGCTACACAGATTCTCCAAGTTCTGAGCCACCCAGCAACATATTTGACCTCAACACACCTCCATTTGTTTGTTTGTTTATTTATTTATTTATTTATTTATTTTTGCTGTTTTGGGCCACACCCTGTGATGCTCAGGGGTTATTCCTGGCTATGCACTCAGAAATCGCTCCTGGCTTGGGGGATCATATGGGACGCCAGGGGATTGAACCACAGTCCTTCCTAGGTTAGCACATAGTAAGGCAAACACCCTACCTTTTGCATCACCATTCCAGTCCCACCTCCATTATTTTAAGACTAACATACCAATAGAAATATACCACACTAGTTGTGAAATTACCATAGAAGCCGCCTAAGCTTAACAAACAAAACCAATACTCATCTAGCCAATAAACAGCTTAGTCAACCTTTGGACAATGACATAATGATCCATTCAAGACAATTTCCACAATTTTCTTTTAAGAAACTTTCTTCTCATTAATTCCATTAGCATTTAGTTGTACCAAGCAATATTAAGTAAATCATTTTTATCTGCCAATGGTCAGCTTTGGGGAACTTGAGAAGCTGGGAACAATGATAGAGGGAATGTTACACTGATGCTGACATTGGTGCTGGAACTGCAAATGCCGAAAATAGCTATTACCAGCAATTCTGTAAACCAGTTGTTCAAAATAAAGAAATGTCTTTTCTATAAAAACTGTCACTCTGATGGAAGGGGGAAGATCTGGGCTACTGCAGAGTATAGGGTGGCTGCCGAGCACTGGAGAGGTAGGAAGGGCAGCCCAGTGGCGTAACAATCAAGTGGGAAGTGAATTCTGCTAATGTAGAGGAGAGGAGACCTGTGGCATCTGTGTGTTAGAGTGTTCTGGAACACAGGCAGCACGACAGAGATTGCGAATGGAAGATTCCCCCCAATTTGCTTGCTCACCCAGTTGGTGCTGAGGGGACTTGCAGCACATGCTGGGAAATTCTCTGTCAGTGGGGCTGGCCTTTATATGTAAGGATCAAGCCCTACCATATGGTGCTTCCCCAGCCAGTTTTACCAGGTATTATCCAGGTCACTCTAGTGAGACCTGGGGGGCTTCTGAGGCTATACTCAGGGATGCTTGAGGAACCATGCAATGCCAGAAATTGAACCCAGATGGAATGAATTCTAGGCTATCTTCTGGTCCCAAGAATTCTTTTTCTAAATACGCTCTACTTGGGGATCAGAGAGATAGCACAGTGGTAGGGCGTTTGCCTTGCTCACAGTTTATCCAGGATAGACGGTGGTTCAAATCCCCACATCCCATATGGTCCTCCGAGCCTGCCAGGAGCGATTTCTGAGCACAGAGCCAGGAGTAACCCCTGAGCGCTGCCAGATGTGGCCCCAAAACACAACAAAACAAAAAAACCCACTCTATTTGTATTTTTCAAGTTCACTTTTTAAGAAATCAGGAACGATTATAAGATTAGCCTATTGCTATCATTGTTTTTTCTACCTAAAAGTAGGAAATTTTTCCACAGAGAAAATTATTTTTCTATTTGCATAACTACTTAGAGAAATACATGTGCTAGTGTGACCATATATTATGAAAATATAATGGGATATGTACAAGAGATAGATATTTTCTTAAAGAAGACTAAAGATTTTAAGAGAAATTCTATCCATGCAACGGGATAATAAGCTAATGTCTCATGAGTGATATTCACCTTTAAGGATCTTAAGAACAAAGCATAATCCTTTTGAATAAATATCTATATTTTTATTGCAAGAAAATTTTTCCACTGAATTGGAGAAAATAGACTATAGACAGAAGTGACATTCAGTAATTTAAGCCTTGGCCCATAAAAACACACTCCTATATTGTTTCCCCTTATTCATTTGCTTTTTGCAATAAGATATCAATAGCATAAGGTGGGTAGATGAGATTCAATGAGTTTAATTATCAGAAAACACAAATGGAAGCTTCCAGTTTGAAATTGTTCTCACTGTACTGTGATGTGAACAGCGACATGCTTTTTACTCTGATAAATCCCTGAGATTTTTAACATTGTGTTATGGCAATTTTCCATGACTTTTCTGCCTACTAAAGAAAATGACCTGAAAATGGAGAGTTGCTGGAGTATGCATGTAAAATAGGTTGTCTAGATGAAGTTTCCACTCAGTAGGTAGTGATGACAGAATAGACTAGAACATGAAAATCAGAAGATGCCCCTGGAAAAATTAATCACACTTGCACCTGTGATTTTCTGGCAGCGGAAAATATAGTCTTCCCACAGTCCCAGGGAAACTAAATAAGGAGAGTCAGAATTATAGCATGTGTTGGCTACAATGTGCTGTGGTCAATTGCTAATATTGATTTTCAGAAAGTCTCAGGGAAAAATTAAAATGAAATTAGTGGTCCGCATATTCCTGTAGCAAATAACTTAAGTAAATGGGGGAACTATTCAGCTCTCTGTGAATATATTCAATCCAGAAAAAGGAGTTATTACAGTGCTCTCTGAGGACATGCTAAATTGTCACCCATGTCCTTTCAAGAATTATCACCGATGAGATGGGATAATGATGATATTGTGGCATTAGATGACAATAGTTCACTATAATGAAGCTTTAATATACTTTTCCTTTCCTTTTCTTCTTTTTTTTTTTTTTGCTTCTTTTGGGGAGGGGGCACAACCAGCAGTGCTCAGGGGTTACTCCTGGCTCTATGCTCAGAAATCACTCCCTGCAGGCTCAGGAAACCATATGGGATGCTGGAATTCAAACCACCTAGCTTCTGCATGCAAGGCAAATGCCTTACTCCATGCTATCTCTCCGGCCCCTCTTTTGTTGTTTTTGTCATGTAATATTTTAATTAAATTCACTTTAACTATCATGCAATTGCTTCATATTTTTGTTTGTTTTGGGGAAATATTTCGCAGTGTGCAGGGGTTACTGCTGGCTCTGGACTCATGAATCACTTCTGCTCCTGCTCAGGGGGACAATATGCTATGTCAGGTATAAAACTTGGGTTGACTATGTGCAAGACACATGTCCAAAACAGTTGTACTATGTTTCTGGTTCCTTATCTTTTTTATGAAGTTCATTACATTTTTGTAGCATTGGTATAAAATATGAAACATATTGAAAATAAGGATGCATTTAAAACTGTTATAGCTTTCATTTTGCTTAAATATGAGTACAGAAGTAACATTTTCTTCTGACTTCAAGTCATTCTTTCTTTTTACAATGTGCGAAGTATTTGAAATTACTTATTTCATTTGTACCTTTTATTTTTTGTTCCCAAACTACAAAAATTCCATCCACAACTGAGGTCAATTATTCAAGAAATATTAAGAAGTATAACCTCTGACAAGTATTTTGTTATTGTTCTTTATTTGTATTTATATACTTATTTATTTTAGTTTTGGGGTCTCCCTTAATGAGCTTCAAAGATTGTCCTCAGGAATTATTCCTGGTAGTGCTCAAGAGAGGATATGGGATGCTGGGTAATGAACTAGGGACAGGCTTTGAAAGGCAAACACAATAATCCTGCTCATAAGAGAAATTTAGACATACAATAATCCAATTTCAAATGCATGATTTAAAATCCTGTTAAGAATAGAGCTTTAGGGGCCAGAGAGATAGCACAGCAGTACGGCTTTTGCCTTGCATGCAATCTATTCAGGAGAGACAGTGGTTCGAATTCTGGCAGTCTATCCAGGAGGGACAGTGGGTAGAATCCCAGCATCCCATATGGTCCCCTGGGCTTTCCCAGAGTGAATTCTGAGTGCAGAGCCAGGAGTAATCGCTGAACTCTGCTGGGTGTAACCCAAAAACAAACAAACAAACAAACAAACAAACAAAAATTAAAGAATAGTCCCTCAGTTAACATCATGTATGAAGGTAAAATCCAAATGGATGAAAGACCTCAATATCATACCCGAAACCATAAGATATATAGAACAACACGTAGGCAAAACACTCCAGGACATTGAGACTACAGGCATCTTCAAGGAGGAAACTGCACTCTCCAAGAAAGTGAAAGCAGAGATTAACAGATGGGAATATATTAAGCTGAGAAGCTTCTGCACCTCAAAGGAAATAGCGCCCAGGATACAAGAGCACCCCACTGAGTGGGAGAAACTATTTGCCCAATACTCATCAAACAAGGGGCTAATCTCCAAAATATACAAGGCACTGACAGAACTTTACAAGAAAAAAATATCTAATCCCATAAAAAAAATGGAGAGAAGAAATGGACAGTTTGACAAAGAAGAAATACAAATGGCCAAAAGACACATGAAAAAATGCTCCACATCACTAATCATTAGGGAGATGCAAATCAAAGCAACTATGAGGTATCACCACACACCACAGAGATTGGCACACTTCACAAAAAATGAGGTCGATCAAGCAGTGTTGGTGGGGATGTGGAGAGAAAGGAACTCTTATCACTGCTGGTGGGAATGCTATCTAGTTCAACCTTTATGGAAAGCAATATGGAGATTCCTCCAAAAACTGGAAATAGAGCTCCCATACGACCCAGCTATACCACTCCTAGGAATATACCCTAGGAACACAAAAATACAATACAAAAATCCCTCCCTTTCACCTATATTCATTGCAGCACTATTTACCATAGCAAGACTCTGGAAACAGCCAAGATACCCTTCAACAGATGAATGGCTAAAGAAACTGTGGTACATATACACAGTGGAATATTATGCAGCTGTCAGAAGAGATTAAGTCATAAAATTTTCCTATACACGAATGTACATGGAATCTATTATGCTGTGTGAAATGAGAGAGAGAGAAAGACGCAGAATGCTCTCACTCATATATGGGTTTTAAGAAGAATGAAAGACATTCTTGCAATAATAATTTTCAGACACAAAAGAGAGGATGGCTGGAAGTTACAGCCCACCTCATGAAGCTCACCACAACAGGGATGAGTTTAGTTAGAGAAATAACTACATTGTGAACTATCCTAACAATGATAATGTATGAGGGAAATAGAAAGCCTGTCTAGAGTACAGGTGGGAGTAGTGTGGGGAGGAGGGAGATTTGGGACATTGGTTATGGGAATATTGCACTGGTGATGGGTGGTGTTCTTTACATGACTGAAACCTAAACACAATCATGTATGTAATCAAGTTGTTTAAATAAAATATATATTAAAAAAGAAAACAAAATGAATGTATTATTCAATCAAGGCATAACTTGTTTTAAAGTGCCTATAGCTTCTGAGAAAATACTAAAATAAATAAAATATTTATGGGAATGATCCCATTTATTTTATAGTTTTCTAAGAAGCCCACTACTACTCATATGTATAAGTAGTGGGGTTTTTTTATGAAAATAATACCATGTGTTTTACTGATATTTTTCCACACTATGAAGACAGACTCTTCCTATAGTGGTTACAGGACATTTCTAAAGGACCGTGTTTTGTTCATTTGTACTTTACTAAAGCCATGTAAGATTTGCAGCTGAGGATTATCATACCACTTCCAGAGAAATTATTCTCTTTTTTTGCCAGAAAGAGAAGACAAAACTTCAATCTGTAGGATTTAAAACTTCACCTAATTGTAAATAGCACTGAGCCCAGGAATCCAAAGGGCAGTGTAGCTCAAGGGCTGACTGGATAAATCTCTCAACACCTCCCAGTTAGTGTGACTTCTGTCTCAGTTCATACACCACAGCTAAAGGCAGGGATTTGCAGAGCTGGGAGTATTGCTAATACTCATGCATTCTCTTATATCAACAGAACACAGGGTTATCGAAGTCATTGCTTTTACCACAACATAAAGTTTAAAGAGTTTGACTTTTTTTCTTACATTTGGTTTAACTGTAAAAATCTATGTCAGAGCTAGGAGTTCTGCTTTCAGGATCTTGAAAGGAAATGAAGAATCTTCCTCAAATTGACTGCAGACTCATATTAGAACTTCCCTGTCCGAACATGTACACAAACATCAAGAACAGAACTCATAACAATGGAAGAAGATAATGGGGTGAGAGTCATAGTTGTTTTAAGCTCTAGACAGGACATTTTTAGTTACAAAAATAACTAATACAAAAAAGCTTGATGATTATATAGTTTATCATATTAGGTCTGCAGAAAAAAAGTGAGGTCCGATATGCCAAATAATGAAGGTGCTACATAAGATAGCTATGGTATAGGATACTTAGAATTATGAGCTTTTTAATATAATATTATACATGAAAGATGCCTTATGGGAGTTACAGAGAAATAGTACAGCAGTAAGCCTCTTGACCCTGGTTTAATACCCAGCACCATAACTCATCTCCAGAGTGCTGCCAGGAGTGATCTCTGAGCAATGCTTGGAGTGTTCTATGAGCACATTGTTAGAAGGAAGTTCTGAGCAACAGGTGTAATACAAAACCAAACAGAAATACTTCTTAGTTTTCTCTTTAAACTTTATTTTATAATCATGACTTACAAAGTTAAGTTTTAAGCACATAATATTCCAACACCTCTCCCACCACTACTGCCAACTTCCATTCACCCAAATGATTAGGTTTCTCCCACCCAGTCTACTCACTAACAAGAATACTTTTAAGTTCAGTGTTTATATTTATACTATTGTTGTTCTGTAATTATTATTAATATATTATTAATGATCAAATATCAATTAATTAATTACAGCTCTACACTGCCATTGTGCCTAAGGCCCCTTTCCCCCTATTCCTCTCATCTCATTTCTGCCTCTTCTCCTCTTGATTTTTTACCTTTTCTGTCGTCTTTTTATAATCTAGAGTCAGAAGTAATCTGGGTATCTCCCCTTTAATACCTGACATTAATTCTTTCACCCTCACCTGGCATTCTATAACCTATTGTTTTAATATAAAATATAAAATCTGTAGTCCTAGTCTTGGAGTGAGGCCTTTCTTGGCATGGTACCTGTAGCCCCTTGACCGGCAGGTCTGAATGTTGCAGGGTAATGGTAAAGTATTGTGTACGTAAACATTTTAATGGGATTATTATGTTACTGACCCTACCCTGATCAGTGATTGTGCCCTACCCTAGGGCGTGACCTGGCATTCTGCACCCAATGGCGTACCTGTTTCTGCTCCCACCATTGGGTGGTACCTGATCCCACCATTGGGTGGTACCTGATTCTGGGGCATAAAAACAAGGGTCTGTGGAAGGCGAGAGGCTTTTTGTTCTGGACCTATTCTTAGGCCTTTTGGCTTCGGCCTCTTCACGTAATAAAGAGCTGTTTTCTTCGGAAGCCTGACTGCCTGTTGGCTTTCTTCCTGCCACATTCACCTCAGAACAATCGGCTGAACAGGGTAACAGACCTGTGGTCCGAGCTGGAGGAGAAAGGCCTCATCCTCCATCCTTCCATCAGTCAACCTCTTCAGGGGCTGACTTGCAACAGTGGAGAAATAATCACAAGCAGTTAGTTATAGTTTCATCGGAGACAGCTCGGTTTATTCTATGGTCCTATCCGCCACGTGTATTTCCTCACATAGCTTCTATTTCAGCTTATTCCAAGCAGCTTCTAAGCTGCTTCTCCTCTGGCTCTCTGCCTGTCTCCCTTTCAGCAGGCCTCATGCTTTCTAGCTGCCTCCTTGCCCGCAAGCAACACCTTTTATCCTTTACTCCAAACTGCAGATCCCTCCCAGGTGTGCCTGGTTCTGACCATCCAGGTGATATTAATTTTCAATAAAAAATTTAGGGCATTGAAGGAGGGGTACCTCACAATAACCCACTGGTAAATTGTTGGAATATCCAGGTTTCCATTCTATTCAGGATACTTCTTTGCTGGTGCTTTTCATTCATTGGACTGGAAGTAATTTTGGATTGAAGCACCTTTTGGATTGGTCCTTTACCATACCTGTTCTCCATCATAGGGCGTGGTCTTTTGCTTCCCAATAAAGACCCTGAGGCTCAGGAAGAAACGACTTGCAGTTTCTTTTCCACAGCTGGTTGTGCTGCTTTGCAGGCTGGCAAATAGTTTGTGGTGGAATTTCCTGGACCAGTTTCATCTCCCTACCTGTGTGTGGAGTATTTCCTGTGTCGATGTTGCTTCCAGATTCTTGAGGATGGGCATGAAGCTTCCGCTTTGGTAAGTGGTGTTTGTCTGGTATTTGTCCTTACTCACTTCACATAAGAAGATCCCCTCTAGTTTCAGCCGCCTTGCAGCTAATTACTTGATTTCATTGTTCCCTGTAGATTCTTAGTACCCTCAGTGGATATATGTCATTATCCAATCATCTATCCTTTGACATCGAGGTTGATACCATATCCTAGCTACTGTGTGAAGTGCTGCAGTGAATAATGGTGTGCATTTGGCCTTCAAAGTAAAGTGTTGTTCCTTTTCTAATGTTCTTGGGATAGAGATCAAGATGTGAAGTAGCTGGACTATATGGAAACTCTATTTTCTCTATTTTTTTTAATCTCCATGTTTTTCTAGGTGTGAACCAGCCAGTATTCCCAGCAGCATTGGATGACAATTTCCTTTTCACCACATCCCCGCCAGCACAGATATTTTTACTATTTTTGATACATTCCATTCTCACTGGTGTGACATGGTGGCTCGTCATCTTCACTTTGATTTCCCAGATATTAAATGATCGTGAGCAAATGTCTATCTAGCCCATTTATAGAAGTGTCTGTTCATTTCTTCCCCTTAGATTTTAACAGAATATATGAGGACTAGGGATTAGCAGGAAAGTACTCACAGAAAGCTGCCTGCTCAAAGCTCTGGGCTTTAAAAAGAAAAAGAATATATGAGAATGTTTTGTTGACCTTTGTACTTTTATGTTTGTTAAATATTAACATTGTGTTGTCCATGTTGAATGCAAATATTCTCTCATTCAGTTGAGTGTCTTTAAGATTTTTCCTGGGTTCTTTTTTTAATTATAATTTAAAACTTATCAAGTCTACATGATTTATAAAGTTATTTATACTTGAATTTTCGACATATTATGCGATAGCACCAATTACAACACCACACCGGTGCCATCTTCTCTCCACTCTCTTCTAGTGCTCACAGGTTATATTTTACCATACAATCCCCTAACCCCCCACCTCAGTCTTTTACCTTAACAGGCACATCATAAAATTTGGTTGTTGAAGTTTGGATAACATGTTCTCAGGGTTATTGTATGTTTCTTTATACCACTGATTCATACCAACAAAAAGTACATGAATACCCTTGATCCCTGCTCCACATTAATTCCCATATCTCCCCCAAAGCTATATCTGTCCTCCTTATACTCAGGAGTCAAAGGTAACCTAGGCACCCCCTCTTTAAAACATTTCATTCCAGTGTCAAGACAATAGTACATCCAGGAGAGCATTTCCCTTGCACGTGTCTGACCCCAATTTAACACCTAGCATCCCATAAGCTCTTCTGAACCCAAGAGTGATTCCTGAGTGCAGTGCTTGGAGTAACACCTAATCACCAACTTTTGTGGCCCAAACCAAATCAAAACAAAATAAAAACCACAACCAAACATTGCATTCCCTCATCCAGTTATTTATCTATTCAGAATCTTTTACATTTGATGTAATTTCTTTTCCTTGTATTGTTGTTGCCAACATAATCATGTCGTCAAAAATAGCTATGAGTTCAAACTCTTGCAACATCTGCTAATATATTCCACAATGTATTTTATGGATTCTGTTCCAATCTCAAAATCTTTCATCCATTTTGAATTGACTTTTTTAAGGTGTGAGCTATGGGTCTACTTGAAATTTTTAAACATGTGATACTTGAGTTTTCCAATAATTTTTATATATAATATCTTTATTTAAACATCTTGATTACAAATATGATTGTGATTAGGTTTCAGTCATGTAAAGAACACCCCCCTTCACCAGTGCAACATTCCAACCACCAATGTCCCAAATCTCCCTTCATCCTACCCCACCCCCACCTGTACTCTAGACAGGCTTTCCAGTTCTCTCATTTATTCATATGATTATGGTAGTTCTCAGTATAGTTATTTCTATAACTGTACTCACCACTCTTTGTGGTGAACTTCATGAAGTGAGCTGGAAGTTCCAGCCCTCCTCTCTTTGTCTCTGAGGATTGTTGCAAAAATGTCTTTTATTTTTCTTAAAACCCATAGATGAGTGAGAGTATTCTGCGTCTATCTCTCTCCCTCTTACTAGTTTCATGTTTTGTTTTAAAGACTTTGAAGAGTGGGGTTAGTTTTTGTTTTTATTGCAGGACCATCCCCTGCTGTGCACAAGGTTTATTCTTAGCTCTGTACAGGGGCTCATTTTCAGTAGTATTTAGGGAGGCAAGTAGTGCTAGAGATTCAAACCTGGTCCTGCAAAACATGGAGACTACACTTCAAATTGTTTCTCTGGTACAAGAGTTTCAATTTTCTATTTAATATTCCATATATTTTAAGGTCCTATTGTCTCTTTCTCTGGCTAATTTCACTTAGAGTGATACCTTCAATTTCAAGTTTTCACAACAGCAGAATCTCTTTTCTCATACCTGGATATAACTATACATATTTACGTATATATATTTATAATCACATTCATTAGTTGATAGGCACTTAGACTGTTTCCATATGTTGATTATTGAACAAATTGTACAAATGCAGTTCTTGATCAACCTAAGATGACATAGTTAAATAGGACATAATTATTGGCATCAGTGCTGCATTAACAAGGGAGTGACATATCCTTGATATCTTCTGTACATTTCTTTGGAATGGATTGTCAGAAGTTAGCTGTGAAATAATATTCTAGTCCAATTTTGAATATTTCGGAACTTGCATACCACTTCAGTTTGTATTCCCACTATGAATGCACATGGTACCTTTTCCTACACACAGTGATCTCTAACCATTTGATGATGAACATTTCAATAGATACGATATGATATCTCATTGTGCTTCTGATGTGTATTTTCCTGAGGATTATGACCATGCCCTTTACTTATTATTGACTCCTGTATTATAAAATAATTGGCCATATTTGCATGAGTTTATTTTTGTTCCAATGAGTCATGTATCTGTTTCTAAGCCCATCCCATATTGCTTTGATAAGTGCAGATTTGCCCATCAAAATTATAAAGCAGTCAATCAAGGAATATACAAATTCCTTTCCTTCTGGTTGATATTTGGTTATAATTATTGTGATTATTTAAATATACTTTATTTTTGTGAATTCTTCTTTTGTTCATAGGTGCCTTTATATTCTTAGGAAGATTTGAGAAATTTAAATTTTGCTAAATTCAAATCATCTTTGAAAATACTTGGGCTATGTTTGAAGAGTTTATTAAACAAGAAGAAAACAACAGTTTAGCACAAACTCATTTTGTAACATATAGATTTGGAGCTTTCCAATTCCAAATGCTACATTTGGAATACAATAAACTATTTTTTGTTTAAAGAAATATTCTTTTTTTTGGGAGGCTTTTGGGTCACACCCGGTAGTGCTCAGGGGTTTTTCCTGGCTCCGTGCTCAGAAATCGCTCCTGGCAGGCACGGGGGACCATATGGGACGCCGGGATTCGAACTGATGACCTTCTGCATGAAAGGTAAACGCCTTACCTCCATGCTATCTCTCCGGCCCCTTAAAGAAATTTTCATTGCTATTACAAATTATTTTGTCTGAGCAGTCTAGCAGTATAACTACAGAAACCAAATTAATAGTCTAGGTAAAGAATTGAGGCCTTTCTCCTCTGAAGTGACCAATTTGAAGTGGACATGAGAAAAGAAAATTTTCACAAGGTTTGGAGCAAAAGTAGATTTCAGTAAATTAATTTTATAAATGACACATGCGGATGTGAACTTCACATCCGCATGTGTCATTTATAAAACTAATTTTTTTCCTCCACTAATTTGCGTGTGTTGTGTTTTTGTTTTTACACTTCTATAAAGCTAGACATATATGGGCAAATTTGTTCCTAGGGTTTATGTAATTGATCTATGGGTTTAGCTTTCCACCAATATCACAGAGAGTACTAATTACTATCACTGTACAGCCTGTCTTGAAATCTTAGTCTTCCTATGCAATTCTTTGTCAAAATTGCTTAAGCTGACTTGATGACTCTGCCTTTTCCAATACTTTAGAATTGGCTGTACATAATAAAGATTTGATTTTAATACAATTTTCATCATGTTTGCATATCATTCTGCCTGCACAGCATTGACATCTTGATTTAAGTCCTTCAATACATAACTGACTTTCTTCAGCTTTTCGGATCCCTATTTAATTAGCATAGTAGAATAAATTTAAGCATGCAAAATATATGCATTATTTGGCTAGGCATCACCTATTTTATTTCTTCAATGTATTTGCTATTTTAGAGTTTAGTGTTCATATTTTTATGCGAGTATATGGAGATATGATTAAAGCTTTTATGCTAATCTTGTGTCCTAATATGTCATTCATAAGTGCTAGGACTTCATTTACAATTTTTAAAGATTTTCCAATATGCCATTTGCAAATAGAAATTATTTTATTTTATTTAAATTGATTTTTGTTAATAATTTTTATTTTGACCAAAGTGGGTTACAAATCATCACAGTAGTATTTTAGGTACATAGTGACATTGAATCAGGGACATTCCCACCACCAATGTTGTCCTCCCTCCACCCCTGTTCCCAGCATGCATCCCAAATCGCCCCTTCTTTGCCCCCTAGGTTGCTAGTATAAGTGGTCCCTTCTGTGTCTAGCCTGTTGTAGATTGGGTATCGACTCTGTTGTAATTGGCTTTGGATTTGGTGTTCAAGTCTGATAATTTTTTATTTCTACTCAGTGTTCATATGACTGTTTGGTATCCCCCACAAGAAAATCCCAAAAGACAATGGGGAAACCTATATTTCCTTTATAAGTTTAAGACCTTTATAATACTACCTCTTATCCTGTTTATCTCCAAATGTAAGGTAGTCTCTGTTGGGTCCCGTTTACTCTGTTATTGTTTATTTGTGTATACTCAAAGAGCACCCAGAATGAGAAATTGATTCCCATCCCTGATCCCCTTGTGTGTGTGTGGGGGGGAGATCTTGGTAATATTTATCCGCAGCAAATAATCCACACAGACAGGAGGGTAAAGGGGTAAAGAGGTTGGGCGCATTTAGTCCTTTGTCAGCCTACTACCAGCTCCCAAAAACACCTGAATCCAGCCAGTAAATTCTGCCAAAAAGCCCCTGAACACCTCGCTCCCAAACTACTTATTCGGCTCTCAACAGCGCCCCCACCTGGAAGGTCAAGGTGGAACAACAGGCAAAGAATAATGTTATGAAAATGTTTTCATATACAACAGTATCCCAAAACACTTGATTCTCTTAATTACTTTTTTAAACTCATTTTTGTTTATTTTTTCCTTTATGTGAGTATATGTAAATTAAATTTTATTAACTTTTATTTCTTTGTTTTTAGTATTTGTAGCCTCTTCTCCCTACCTCTTCCCACTAGTCTCTCCTCTCCTCCCCTCCACTTATCTGCCCTCCTCTCCCCTTCACTCTCATCCTCTCCTCTCCTCTCTTGCTTCACTAATAGTTTTAAATGCTCTGTAGACTAAAAATGGTGAAAGTAAATGTCCTTGCCTTGTTCAAATTCTTAGAGTGGAAAGCATTTACCTTTACTTTCACCATGAAGTAAAATGTAAAATGTCAGAAGTAGGATTTTGGAATATGCACCAATATAAAATGTTATAGTATATTACAATGTTGTATATAATACAATATATAATAAAACAGTACACAGAAATACAAATAATACAGTATCAGTAATATTAATAATATTATTACAAAATATTTTCTATATGAAACAATATGCTCATGATTAAGCTACATTTTATTATATTGTTAATTTGTTAATATGATATATAATTTGGGTTGATTTCCAAATATTAAACAATCTTTCCATGATTACAATGTAAAATTATGTTCCACTGGATATGGAACATAATTTTTAGCCTTTTTGCTAAAGTACCATGATTTACAATACTATTAATTTTTCTTTTCATGCATAAAACATAATTTTATCATGTTAAATTATACTTGCTAATATTTTAAGTTTTTTCCCATGGCATAAATGGAACTAGAGTATTTTATGCTGAGTGAAATCAGAAAGATTAATCAGAAAGAAAGGTATAGATACAGAATGACCTCTCTCATGTGTGGGATTTAAAAATATACAAAAAGGTAACAACAAAGGGCCAAAGTGAATAGAATGGCTGGGCACGGGGGACAGAGAACTCAGCTAAGGCACTTGGCTTGTGTGCTTTTGAAGCAGGCTCCATCCCAGGTATTCTAGAAAGTCCCTTGAGCAAAATAGTGATTATTGATTTCAGAGCCAAGGTTAACCGCTGAGTACCACTGAGTATGCCCCCCAAAATATTTTTCCCTATAGCAACATTTCTCTGATGCATGAAAATAGGCCTGGTTTTCAGTTTGTTCAGTTTTTTCAAGTTGTGTAGATGAAAATAATCACCTCTTAATACCTTTCCTTTCAGTCCAGAATCCATTTTTTAAATGTGGGCTGAAGAGATATCACAGGGGTTAGGGTTCTTACCTTGCACATAATAGACTCCATCAGCATATAGGGATTGTATATGCACCCCAAGCTCTGCGAGGAGTGATCCCTGAGTGCAGTCACAAGTAAGTCCTAAGCACTGCAAGGTGTGAATCACATACCCCCGATTTAATGTGTCTCATGTTAAGATCCATTCTTAGTGCTGTCATTTTGACAAATATAAAGTGTCATGAATCCACAATGTACTATTATATATAATATTATGCAAAAGTGTTTTCCTGCTCTATGAAAGACCCTAAATTTTACCTACTAAACATGATTCTTCTTTGGATTTCCTGACATTATTAATTTTTACTGTCTATATTTATGTTTGTCTTTTATAGGTATTATATAACTACAACAATAAAGTATGTAGTCCTTTAAGGCTGGCTACTTTTGCCTTAAATTTTGCCTTGAAAATAGATATAAACTTTCCTTCATACATTGCTTTTTGTTATTGAGGACGTATCCCATTGTGCGGATGTACTTCCAGTTGTTCATCCAGCATTTATATTGCTTGCTCCAATATTTTCAGTTATAAAATAAAGAAGCTATAAACGTGCAGGCATTTGTGCAGATATTAGCTCTCAAATACATTTGTAAATACCTAGCTACACAATGGCAAAATTGTTAAATGAGTGTTAGTTTGTAAGAACAACCTAAAAAGCCATTTTCCAAATGGAGTGTGTGATTCTGGATTCTGAACAGCAATGATGAGAGTTTCTGTTTTTTCCACATAGTTAAAGAAATTGTTATGTGCAGGGTGTTTTCGAAACTTGGCAGTTCTTATTGCTACTTGGCATTTTCTTAATGGCATGGGCTCATGAGCATCTTTCCGTAAGCTTATTTGCAATGTATATTTTCTTTGCTAAGGTGCTTCTTAAGGAATTTCCCTCTTTTCTTCATTGGGTTTTTCTCTAATTTGCAGGGCCTCACAAGAGTCACTCAGGGGTCTAGTGACCATTCCTGGTGATACTCAGCAAACCAGGAAAGCAATTCAGATCATCGATCTGAGGAGATGGTGTCTCTCAGACCTGTTCTCCTGAGGACTGCCAAAGTCACTCTATAGGTGTTCAGAGTTGTCCAGGTTCACCCCGATGATGTCTGAGAGGCCATGTGATGATGAGAGTGGAGCCTGGCCATGTACACATAATTGTGCTAGTTACTAATCTCTGTTTGCTTCTTTTTCTTTGTTTCTTTGTGTGTGGGATGGGCAGGATTTGGCCTACACTTGGCAGTGCTCAAGGTTTATTCCAGGCTCTACAATCAGGAATTACTCTTGGTGGAATTTATTGGATCATATATGATGAGACCCACCTGGGTTTATTTGTATGCAAGGCAAGTTGCTAACCCATTTTTACTATCACTTCATCCCTCATTTTTATTTTTAGATTTTTTTTCTTAATTAATTTTTGGTGGTCAAACCCAGTGATACTCAGGGATTACTTCTGGCTTTGCATTCAGGAATTACTCCGGTCAAGGACCATATGGGATGCTGGGGATCAAACCTGATGCAGCCTTGTGCAAGAAAAGTACCCTACCAGCTGTACTATGTCTCCTCCCTTATTTTAATTTTAATATATCTTCCTTTTATAGATAAAATACTTTATCACATACATGTTTTGCAAATATTTTCTGACTTGTAGGATATTTTATTCATAATTTAAAACAATAAGGTCCAGCTTATCAGTTTCTCTCCTATCTTTTGTGTATTGAGTCCTAAATAAAAATCTCCTGTATTTCCTAAAAGTATTGAAACTTCAGATTTTACTTTCTGGTCTTTGCTACATCACTGATTCAGTGTTAGTGAAGATTTGTGTAGTGTGTGTGTGTAATGATTCATTCTCCACTCCTCTTGTGAGTTGCTATGGAAATTTGGTTGTTATAGAACCAGTTACCAGGGTATCTTTTATGCATCGAGTTTATCTTTGTTCAATAGAACTTAAATGATTCTTAAAAACAGTCTTTAGACAATGACATGCATGATTTCTCTGACATCTTAGCATTGTTACTGTGAAGTTTATCTGAGAGGCTATCAATGCCTAAGAACTTGATTGAAATATACAGGCCTGCTTCATTGCTATGATTCATGTTTTGTAGAGGAAACTTTCTTAACAAGACAAATCAGTGAATCATAATAAACACTGAGTAGATTAGACTATTTTCATGGTTTTGGGGTGAGGTTAATTATGCCAAACAAGTGTTGTTTTGTTTATAGGAATGGGAATATAGTTAGATCAGCAGATTTTGTAACTGTTATATCCAAGAAAACAAAATTCTAGCTAAAAAAGTACACATTATCCAATTTCTATAATTTTCTATATTCACTTTTCTTTATTTTTCTACTTCTTATAAAACAGCAACCTGGATTTCCTCACTATTTCTAAAACATGATATCAGTGGAATTATCATTTGTATTTACTTAGGTACTCTTCTGGTACTATAATTTACAAATGAATTCAATGCATGTGATGAGCACTTCAGTAAAAATTATATTGTATCATGGTAATAAGGTTCATGGAGCAACCCTCATTTTAATATAAATGAAGACATTATATTGCAAAAGAATACATGCCATAAATACCATTATCATGTACAGAGTCACATGGTTAATTTAGGTTCAGTGATATCCTCTATTTATGCACCTGCGTTCAGCGAGACACAATAGCATTTTCTCCTGAAGCCATTTTAGAATTTTTAGAATTTTGAAAATGAATACACAGATTCTGAATGAATTTAGGAAATAGATGAAATTAATTGGTACACTGAGTTTTCTCTGTTGTCTTTCACTATCGCCAACAATTTAAAAATAGCATAAGAAAAGAAATTAGAGCCTCAAGTTTTTATTTTACTTGTCTTGTTTTATATATACATATGTATGTATGTATATATACATATGTATGTATGTATACATATATATATGTATATATATATGTATATATATATATATATAGTTTTGAGACCACCCCCTTGTGTGCTGAGGTCTTACTCTTGTCTCTCCACTCAAGGATCATTCTTGGTGGGGCTCAGAGTACCATATGGGATGCCAGGGATCCAACCCATTTCAGCCGCCTGCAAGGTGAGTATCCTACCTGCTATACTCTTTTTCTCTCTCTCCCTCCCTCTCCTTCCCTCTCTAGAACCTCAACTATTCATTTCATTTTTCTTCTGACCTTGTATTTCTAATGAAACAGCAAGCAGAATCACAGTTTGTAGAGGTTGGAGGGTCCATTTGAAGTAACGGGCTCTTGAGATCTTGGTAACAAGGATCTTGAGGCCATATAGGAGTTAATGGAGTAGCGGGAAAGAGGAGTTTTCTTCTCAGAGTTTGGATGCTTAGGCCAGTGTTTAAGGGGTTCCTATGTAATTTCATGCTATAAATATTTTCAGAAGAATAAAATCCTTCTTCTATTAATTGGATACCTATAGTCACTAAAGAGCCAATAAGAAGGATTGGGGTAGAATGTTTTCTGCCCTGTATGCATACCTGCCAGGGCATGCCTAAGCTTTTAGGGCGGCTCAGCCCACCAGATGTATCCTCAGATTTTCCTGGTGGGTAGAACTAATTTAACCCCCATGGGGTTCCTCAAAAGGCCCACTGTGGACACCTTTTTTCGCTGAGTGGATGGTTGAGGAATTTCCAAAGAGATGCCTGGCATTACATTTTCAGCCAGTATTTGACTATCTCTCCTTTGTGTATATATATATATATATATATATATATATATATATATATATATATATATATATATCAGGCAAAATAATAGCCTCTATCAAATAATTTGGCTCAGAAATTCCAGCACCAAAGTTTATTTGAGAACCCCTTTTTCTGAATATAGTGAGCCCTAAAAGCAAAGACAATTTTTTTCTCCTTTTCAAATATACTCTTTGCAACTGCAGTTTCTGGTAATCAAGGGCGTAACCCGAATGCAGATTTTGATTATTGACTCTCCTTTAGAAATAGGGAAGCTCATTCTTGGGGATTTTGGTACTGCTCTTTACTTGACCTCTGTAAATATAGAGTCCAGCCTAGAAAGATCAAGTTTCTAGATATTTCCTATTTTCTCCTAATCCTGATTTTGCATTTAAAGCAAGCTTGCTAAGAGTTACCTTGAGCTGTGACCTACTCTCTTGTAACTTAGAATTTTTATAGTCACACCCATAACTTAGGTATTGTTATTGTTGTACTAGGCTTTGTGATTACAATTATTCTTCACCTATGGTTAATTTTACCCCTATAAATTTCCCTGCTCAAAAAACTAAACTTGTCATACTCCTGCCAGAAACGTATTGACCCCACATTCTCCGTGTGGTTTCATTAATTCATATTTCATATTCAGCCGCTCGTGCTCCAGCTTTCCTATCATGTTGTGCTATGACCCACGAGAATTGCTGAGACGCAGGACGCCCACAGCACATACCTAATGTTATGCACACCTAAAGTTGTTAGTGTCATAGGAATAACAAAGTCGAAGTCAGTTTTTAATGTCAGAGTGCAACCTGAGGATCACAAATAGAATACAGATTTGAAGATGTTGCTTGTGCCAGAGATTTATTAGTCATAGGGGAAAACATGAAAAAATTCTACCTTTTCTTTGAATTCTATTATATGACCTTCAAGCATTTTCTCTGCGAATCTTTCCTTGTAGAATCAACCTATTGCCCATGCACATATTGAAGAAGGCTTCTTTTAAAGAAAGGGCTTAATTTGAAGAATTGCCCCCTTTTCAGCTTCTAGGTTCTCATTTATCTCACCAATGAAATCTGAAGCAAAGATTTTCAACTCCAGAATCTGCAGGTTATCTAATGTTTTCCTGTTTAGTCTATGTAACCAACAAAACCACTGTCTTCTGCCACTGGACATTTTGCAACTTTTCACTTCAGCAGACTGTATAATATATATTGATGAGTTCTGGGGAATAAAACAAGTGATTATGCATAAAACTTATAGCTAATTTTGTTATTAGTTGTCAATGGAAAATAAAAAGTTTAATGTAAATTTTAATAAGGGTGACCCCATTTTTTCCACATTTTTATTTTAATCAAAGTGGATTACAAATCTTTCACAGTAATATTTTAGGTACATAGTGATATTGAATCCGGGGCATCCCCACCACCAATGTTGTTTTCCCACCACCAATGTTGTCCTTCCTCCACCCCTGTTCCCAGCATGCATCCCATATCCCCCTCTTTTTTAAAAATATTAATGAAGGAGCTGGATCATTAGCACAGTGAGTAGGATGTTTTCTTTGAATGTCCCTGAACCAGGTTTGATCCCTGGCATAACATTTGGTCCCCTGAGGCTGCCTGGAGTAATGTCTGAGTGCAGAGCCATGAGTAAAGTCTGAGCACTACCAGTGTGGCCCCAAAACAAAAAAAAATGAATGAAAACGACACACATGAATGTTTTTGTTGTATCAATTCAATTATGTAAAAATTTCTTTGAAACATGATATTGAATTACAAATATTACAATATTGTAATATTGTACAAATTACAATAGAAAATATGGTGTAGAATGTTATTGGAGTTTAAAATTAAACTATATCATTAGATTAAAGATCAAGTTGAAAATTTTCTGAGATAGAGCAAAACATACAAAATAAAATTGTAAAACCTTAAAGATAAATCTAGGATAAATTAAAAATTTCTGGATGAAGATGATAGATCACTTAGAAGATAGGAAATAAATTACTGAAAAAATTAACTTCACTCAAATACCTTCTTTGCCGATGCAAATAAGAAATTCTTCAGGGGTCGGTGAGGTGGGCGCTAGAGGTAAGGCCTTGCAAGCGCTAGCCAAGGAAGGACAGCAGTTCGATCCCCCAGCGTCCCATATGGTCCCCCCAAGCCAGGGGCAATTTCTGAGTGCTTAGCCAGGAGTAACCCCTGAGCATCTAATGGGTGGGACCCGAAAAACCAAAAAAAAAGATATTCTTCAATATAGAGGACCATTTTGCTTACAAAACATGCAACCATAAGACCAAGAAGGTAGGTATTGTACCAACTATACTTGAATCACGATGCATTGAGAATGGAAGTTAATCACAATCAGAAATGAGGAAAATGCTTAAACACTTGGAAATTAAATAATGTACTCCTGAAGAGCCTGAAAGTAATAGGGAAATCAGTTAGGAAATTAAAAGATTCCTGGAAACAAAAGAGAATGAAGATGTGAACAAGTAGAGCATATGGAACACAGCAAAAGAGGTGTTAAGAGAAAATCAATTGTAATGCAAGCATTCATTTGGAATCAAACAAAGTTGCATCTGAATAGTCTAGCTTAATATCTTAACAGCTAGGAAGAAACACAGCAGAAAGAATGCAAAGCAAGCAGAAGGAAGGAACTAATAACTCCTAGAGGAGAAATTAATGAAATGGAAACTAAAAAAAAAACAATCCAAAAGATCAAAACTATGATTTGGTTCTTTGAAAGAATAAAGTTTTTGTAAATCATTAGCAAGACTCATCAAAAAAGAAAGAGGTAAAATCCAAGTAAACTGAATCAGAAATGTAAGGGGGAGGGTGATGTCACCACAAATGCCATAAAGAGTCAAAAAATTATTGGGGATTATTTAAAAAATCTTGATGAGCTAAAACTGGAAAACATAGAAGAAATGGATAAATTCCTAGATACCTATAACCTTCCAAGGTTGACTTAAGAAGAAACAAAGCAGATGGTCTAGCCAAAACAATAAAATTGAACTGGAAATCAAGTTTCTCCGAAACAAAATCTCAGACACCAGGTGAATTTACTTGCAAGATCTAGTAAACCTTTGAAAAAGATCTATCACTCATCCTTTCCAAACACTTTCAAGGAATTGAGAAACAGGAGTCCTCCCAATTTCTAATAATTCCTTGTTGCACTGACACAAAAAATACAGAAAGACATCTTCCCAAATATAAAACTATATTTTTATGGACATGAAAACAAAGATCACATTATTAGCAAACTATATCCAGTAATACACCAAAAGTATTGTACACCATAGCCTAGTGAAATTCATTCTGGGAAGACAAGGATGTTCATGGAGGAATGATGAGAGAAAAAAGATACCCTATAAGAATTGATACATTCTATTACTAATAGAATATATTAAAAATTTCCAAGGTAGTTAATAATGATTCAGTATAGTACTGCTTTTCTCAACTGTAATGCTGGAAACAGAAAATAAGTAGGACTTTCTCTGAAAGCAACTAGATGATATAGATTAAGATATGGATATAAGATATGGGCCTTATTTCCTATAATCACCCAAAATAGCAGTCACTGAGTAAGTAAATAAACCCCCCCAAAATGTTATATATACTGATTTAAAGTATTCAAATGCTATAACATCATTTACCTCAGTAAAATTTTTATTGTTATTATCTAATAACAAAACTAAACATAAACGAAGAAAAACAGAGTGGTCAAGAGGAGTTTCTATTCTATTACCACCTAGAATATTACTATGAAATGAGAATTATTTAGAAAATCTGATGGTCAACTCAAAAGAAATGAAACAAAAGTAATGGATTCAAACTTTTGTATAAATATTGATGCATGTATATGAAGTAGGTAGGCAGGTACATAGGGAAAGGCCCCCAATTGCAGTGGGTTCTACAGATGTAATAGAAGTCCTTGAAATGTAATAAAACCAAAAGAAGGGCTATCACAGCCCTAATCTGCTAAGGGTACTACTTCCAGGACCCATCTTGTTGTCACAGGAACTAAGGCCTGTTAAGAACTTGAACTGTACCAGCACAGGCCCAGAGAGGGCTGATGCCTACTGAGAGAACTCCAGGAGAAACAAGGGCCAAAGTAGAAATGTTTCTGACTCTTCCCCCTGGCAACCACCTTAGAAATGGACTCTTATATAGGTAGAAAGCCCCTAATGGGAAAGTTTGGACCTGACTCTGCCATATCATTTGTAATACTTATATCTATTCTAGTGAAAAGTAAGTACTTGTTGATTATATAAAGTGAAGGGAATGGAAAACTTGAGGTAAATACTTAGGAAAATATACATATAATCAATATTAAATCTGGATTACAATCTATATGTTCATTGAGTATAAATTCAGCATGCCCAAACCACATTGTATGCTTTATAAATAATGCAAGGTAAGTGTTTCTATCATTTTATTCATGCTTGAAATAAGGAAGACTCAGTGATTTTAAATAATTCCTACTATGTCACAAAAACAAAGGATACTTGTGATTCCTGCCAAACTTGTCCAATAGCTGCCTGGGGGGTCTCAGAGAATGAGATAAACAGATACAGAAGCACCGTCGAACTTTAGGGTATCATGAGCAGCCAGTCCCTAGTGGGCTCACTCTAATCAGTACAATATTGCTTCCCACCATGGCTCCTAACACCAGAGCTCATGCTGACGTTAAGGACAGTTAGTGAGCACACCACCATTTGATGTGGAAACGAAGAGCAGAGGTTGAGCATTCACAAGTCCAATCAGCAGGCTCCCTTAAAGGATAAAGGCATAGTATCCCTATTCTGTATTTACCTATAATGCTCTCTACAACTAAAAGTTCTACACTGTGTTATTCTATGCTTTTCCTGGTCTATATTTGCAGCTCATTGTATCCTAAGACCTAAACTGTTTTCCCAGGAGACTATTCCTATAAGTTGGTATGTTTTGTTAAAGTGACAATCTTTTACAGAGGGTGCTCAAACTCTTGCATCAGTCTTAATAAAAACCTAGGTTTTGGGTCCGAAGTGGTGGAGCAGAGTGGTAAGGTGCCTGCCTTGCTGGCACTAGCCTAGGACGGACCCGCGGTTTGATCCCCAGGCATCCCATATGGTCCCCCAAGCCAGGAGCTATTTCTGAGCACATAGCCAGGAGTAAGCCCTGAGTGTCAACGAAAGTGGCCCCAACAACAACAACAACAACAACAAAACACCCAAATCAAACCAAACCAAACAAAAACCCTAGGATTTTTTTTTTCTCTATAAAAAGCAAAGGATATGATGATCACTAATAGTAAGCTAGACACAAAGTGGACCACTTACTCTAGCAGCCCTGGGGTTGATGGTGGAGGATATGGGTTGCAGGAAGGGAACAGGGGTGGGGAGAGGATAAGTTTGTTGATGGGTACTCTCCTGATTCAATGTTGATATGTACCTAAAATACTACTGTGAAAGATATGTAAGCCAATATGGTCAAAATAAAAATAAAATAAAACAAATTAAAAAATAATTTGAAACCCGGGGGTCCGGGTTCCAGATTTTAGTCAGAAATTAGGTTACCTGTACATACATCATATAGATTATTCAGGGTCATTTAGGTAGTATTTCTTCATAAAAGTGTGCGAATATTTATACCGTGTAGAATAAGTAGCAATAAAAGCTAGTGGAAAAAATATAGACTGGAATTTTTTAAGTGTAATTGATATTCATAATTTGTATGTATTCACTCTTTGTTAAGAGTGATCAGAAAACAATAATTCAAGAAATAAGTTGAATGGACAATATAAGAATGACGGTATAAATAATTTAATTATTATTAATTGTGAAGCAAGCTGGTAGATTAGAAAAGTTATAACACAAATAGTTGTTACATTCTTTTAAGAAAAATCTATGGTACTAATAAGATTTAATAACTAAAACATTCTTGTTAAATCATCTTCATCTCTGTATTTTTTAAAAGATTCTGATATTTGATTTTAGATAATAATGCATGTCCTAGAATTAATCTTTTTCCTTTAGTTATTCAAGTATTTAGTCTTGCTGAAATCATTCTACTTATTTCTCAACTATAATGGTAAAAATCACATTTAAATTCAAAATAATTTATTTGGAGTTCTTAATGTTTTCATAGCATTTAGAATGTTTTATATTTTACCTCTTGAAATTAAAATGATGAAAATATCAAAAAAACATAGGATATAAATGTCATATGCTTATATTAGGGTTCCTTGTATAAATATAGCCTATATGAGCCATTGATGTTCAAAGGGTAGAAAATAATGAATACTCCACCCCAAGCAGAGAGTAATTTTTCTCATCTTCTATCTCCTCTTTCTATTTCAGTCATTGATTGAATGATGGATGACCACACACATTGGGAAGAGTCATCTTTACTAAGTGTATTGAGTCAACTGATTATCTCCTCCAAAACATTTTAAAAAATAATCTCATATGTATTTTACAAACTATGTGGTATCCTTTTAGCTGAATCCAGACATCTGACATAAAAAATTAACCATGACAATGATAAGTCAAGTTCCTAAGGTTGTACTGGTGAAAGGGGTGTTCTGTTTATGACTGAAAATCAAATATAATCATGCTTGTAATTATGGTGCTTAAATAAAGTCTTTAAAAAGAAAAATAGAAAAATTAATTATATTTCTATGAATTTATGCATAAGTTTTTGTGATTTACCCAAAGCATCTGTAGGAAGAATGCCAAATGAAATGATATTAAAAATCAAAGATTATAATATAAATTACTTAAGAGAGAGCTGGAGTGTTACTATGGAGGGGAGGACACTTGCCTTGACTTGGGTTCAATTCCCAGCATAGCATTTCATATGGTCTACTGAATCTGACAGGAGAGATTCCTGACTGCAGAGTTGAGAGTAAACCCTAGGGGCTGGAGTGGTGGCGCAGTGGTAGGGTTTTGCCTTGCACATGGCTGATCTAGGGTGGACATTAGTTCAATCCCCCAGCGTCCTATATGGTTCCCCAAGCCAGGAGCGATTTCTGAGCACAATGCCAGGAATAACTCCTGAGCGTCACCGCGTGTGGCCCAAATACAAAAAAATATCTGTTTTTTTGGCCTGGAGAGATCACAGCAGTAGGGCATTTGCCTTGCATGCAGCCAACCCAGGACCAACAGTGGTTCAAATCCCTGCATCTCACGTGATCCCCTGAGCCAGCCAAGAGCGATTTCTGAGCATAGAGCTAGGAATGATCCCTGAGCACCGCCAGCTGTGACTCAAAACAAAACAAAACAAAACAAACAAACAAAAAAGAGTAACCCATGAGTATTGCCATATGTGTCCCAACCTGCCAACCAAAAATACAGAAAAAGAAAAGATTTAATGACATAATACAAAGTAGTTTATTTGGAATATTCTGTCACTTATAAATTGAAACCAAGAACTGATTTTTTTCTAGCCTCTATTTGTAATATCAAATAAATAGATTAAAATTTTTATCTGTAAAATATGAACATAAACAAAAATAGTATTGGGAGCAGAGATAGTTCAACTGCTAATGGGCTTATCTTACATTCAGCCAATCTAAGTTAGATCTCTGGCAGTGCAAATGGTCTCCTGAGCACAGCTAGTAATGATCACAGAGTCAGTAGGAAGTGTGAAGCATCACTGGATATGATCCCAAAACAAATAATAATAATAATAATTCAAAATAACAGTATGTAATAGAATAAATAAGGGTAAATTCTGATAATATATACTGTGGTCAGAAGAGTGATGGATATTTTGCAGGCAATCAGTTTATATTAAATATTTGGCATGAATTTATCTGGAATATGACCCAGTACCAAAATATGCTTATTAACTCTTGGTTTATGTAGTACAGTCTGTGTAAATTGAACATTTACCCTGGAAAGTTTTATCAACTTGTTATGATATTTATCCTGTGTCTCATTAGAACTCTTGTGACTTCATGAAATGTAAGTGGACTTTAAGGACATTTTGGATAGATTATCTTAAACTAAATGCTAAGCATAAAAAAGCCTCATTGTTATATAGTTTCTTTTGATCTGTTCATCAATATACTTATCATAAAAACATCTTAAAACAGGAGGACTACAAAGTGATGATTACAGCTGAATTTTAAGATATGTGAAAAATTGGCATAACCTCTAATTGCATCTAATATTATCTAATGACTTATTATAGGTATAGACCTATATCTCATTAACATTTAAGTATGAGATATCAATATTGTACATTATTTCTTTCCCTTAAAATCCATCAGTGCCAAGGAGCCATGTAGAATATAAAAATACTGATATTATAATGGACAGAAGAGGCAGAAAAATAGATTTGGGTTGATACAGCTGGTTAAGCAGATGTTTTGTTGATATTTAGGCAGAGGGAAGATTAAGGAAATTATTTTTGACAACATGCTGATGATGTACATGGTTAGCAAATGAGAAAAGCAGTACATACTTTGTCTGGGAGGCATATGAAGTTTTAATTAATTATATGGCTTGACATACGAAGTACAGATTCTCTAATTCAGTTAGTTATGATACTTTTAAATCAAGATATATAATTAAACCCATTTCTTACATGTTTTATCTATGTTTTTGTAACTATAGAAATGAAGGAACCAATTTATGATTCTTCATAGTACAGAGATGTTTTCTCATAGTAGTCATTGAAACTACTGAGGACTTTTAGCTTGGCTTTGTAATGTGTTCTTCCAAAGGAGATTCTAGGAAACATAGTTTTGTGGGTGTGTTTTTTTTTGGGGGGGGTTTGAGCCACACATGGCAGGACTCAGGGCTTACTCCTAACTCTGCACTCAAAAATTACTCATGGTAGACTCGAAGAGGCATATGACATGCTGGAGAGTGAACCTGGATACCCGCATGCAATACAAACATCCTACCCACAGTGCTATCATTCTGACCCTGGGAACATCAGTTTTTAAACAATGAAATGTCTCTCAAAAAGGACGTACCTAGCAGAGTAGGGGGGAGAGAAAGGAGGAGAGAGAACGAGAGAGAGTCAGAGAAAGAGAGAATACAGTAGGTAAGGTGCTTGCCTTGTACAAGGCTTATCCAGATTTGATCTCCAGATTCTCATATGGTCCCCTGAACTAGGAGTAATTTCTGAGAACAGAGCCAAGAGTAACTCCTGAGTATTGCCAGCCCCAAACTGTTCTCCCGCAAATAAAAGGGCACAATGAGCAACTATAACATTTGAAAACGGCATTTGGTCTGTAGATGAGCTGTAAACCACACTGGGTTGAGTTGTCGAAGCATGTATTTCAACTGGTTCCATATATTCACACCCCACTTAGGAAATGTGTTATGTTAAGAGGACCCGGTTTATATTATATTCCTGAGAAACAGGGTTAGATGTAGTAAGATGTCATCATGAAAATACATCTTGGAAATAAATGTTGGGAGAAATCATATTCCCACATAAGAAAAGGAATTTCTCTGAAGCATTAAATGATTCATTTTGAAATCACTGGTGATGGGTGGTGTTCTTTACATGACTGAAACCCAAACACAATCATGTATGTAATAAAGTTGTTTAAATAAAAATAAAAATAAAAAAGAAAAACCAAAAAAATAGAGCACATACATTATACCTATTCAGGTACTTTGGCACTTATTTTATCCTTACAACTCTAAAACTTAGATATTATTTTTACAAATGAAAGTTGGGATCAGTCAGGAAATGCCAAAGTTTGCCCTAGTACTTGATTTTTATAAAGCATAAGGCATGCAGGTTACACTCAACAAAGTTTTCCAAATTAGGAACTATAGGAATAGTAAATTAGAAATGCCACATAACAGGCATTTTAATGCATATGCATTTAATTCCAAAGCCATGCTGTGTGCAGAAACTCTTTAGAATGTTAATTGCACTACAATTAAATAGGATTTAAATTATTTCAATCCCTAGACTTGTGTTTAGATTTTCTATATAGCCTCACAATGGTAAGATTTCTTATTGCTATTTAGTTTATTATGCATACAATGGGAAAATAATGAATGTTGCCTTTGAGTGGCATGATGAAAAGAGCAATACCTAGATGACAGTACGTACCACTGTATCAAGTGGGTAATTATGTTTCTTTAAATCTTTGTGTACCTTATTAGTCTTTGAATTTATTCTTTTATTGTGAGAGTTTATACTTTTACTTTCTTCTTTTGATCAAATAGCAGAGTAAGTAGAATCACATCCAGCAATATTCAGGGTTTATTGCTGGTTCTGTGCTCAGGGATCCCTTTTTTTTGGAGATCAGATCACCATATAGAGTGTAAGGTATCAAACCCTGGCCTGCCACATGCAAACATCTCTCCAGCCTCAGAGTTTACCTATCTGCTCTGGTGCTCTCAGTAATTTTTCATTCTCCTTCATATTGGCAGTTGTTTTGGGTATACCCAACAAAAATTCTATAGAACTCAAATTTCAGTAGATATTTTCTACCAATGCATAAAAAATCACTGTACCATTATTTAAATTAACAAGAAGGAACTCTGAATAAACCAAACAGTATTTTAAAAAGCATGCTTCCCAATCTCTTTTTTAATATCTTTATTTAAACACATTGATTACAAATATGATTGTAGTTGGATTTCAGTCATATAAAGAACACACCCCTTCACAAGTGCAACATTCCCATCACCAACATGTCCCAAATCGCCCTCCTCCCCACCTCACCCCCACCTGTATTTGAGACAGGCTTTCTACTTCTCTTATTCATTCACTTTGTTATGATAGTTGTCCGTGTAGTTATTTCTCTAACTGAACTCACCACTCTTTGTGGTGAGCTTCATATTGTGAGCTGGATCTTCCAGCCCTCAGGTCTTTTGTCTCTGAGAATTATTGCAAAAATGTTTTTTTATTTTTTTAAACCCATAGATGAGTGAGACTATTATGTGTCTATCTCCCTCCCTCTGACTTATTTCACTCAGCTTAATAGATTTCATGTACATCTATGTATAGGAAAATTTCATGACTTCATCTCTCCTAACGGCTGCATAATATTCCATTGTGTATAAGTACTACAGTTTCTTTAGCCATTCATCTCTTGAAGGGCATCTTGGTTGTTTCCAGAATCTGGCTATTGTAAATAGTGCTGCAATGAATTTAGGTATGAGGAAGAATTTTTTGAATTGTATTTTAGTATTTCTAGGGTATATAACTAGGAGTGGTATAGCTGGATCATATGGATCAATTTCCAGTTTTTTGAGGAATCTCCATATCATTTTCCATAAAGGCTTTTCTAGACGTTATTCCCACCAGCAGTGAATAATAGTTCCTTTCTCCCACATACCCTCCAACACTACTTCTGTGATGGGAGCCAATTTTTGTGCCATGAGATGGTACCTCATAGCTGTTTTGATTTGCATCTCCCTGATGATTAGTGATGTGAGCATTTTTTCATGTGTCTTTTGGTCATTTGTCTTTCTTCTTTATCAGTGTCTTTTCATTTCTTCTCCCCATTTTTTGATGGGGATGATTTTTCTTGTAAAGTTCTGTCAGTGCCTTGTATATTTTTGGATATTAGCCCCTTATCTGATGGGTATTGGGTGAATAATTTTTCCCATTCAGTGGATGGCTCTTGTATCCTGGGCACTATTTCCTTTGAGGTTCAGAAGCTTCTCAGTTTAATATATTCCCACTGTTTATCTCTGCTTCCACTTTTTTGGAAGTGCTGTTTTCTCCTTCAAGATGCCTGTAGTCTCAATGTTATGGAGTGTTTTACTTACGTGTTGTTCTATATACCTTATGATATCAGATATGATATCAAGGTCTTTAATCCATTTGGATTTTACCTTTCTACATGGTGTTAGCTGGGGGTCTGAGTTCACTTTTTTGCAAGTGGCTAGCCAGTTGTGCCAACACCACTTGTTGAAGAAGCTTTCCTTGTTCCATTTAGGATTTCTTGCCCCTTTATCAAAAATTTAGTCATGTATGTCTGGGGAACATTCTCTGAGTACTCAAGCCTATTCCACTGACCTGATGATCTGTCTTTATTCCAATACCATTCTGTTTTGATAACTATTGCTTTATAATACAGTTTAAACACAATTTCTTTTTTTACCATTTTTGTTTTGATGTTTTACCCAGTAGTGCTCAGGAAACACTCTTGTCAATATTACAGGGAGCATCTGTAGTGTATAGGATTTAGAGGGATTTGGCCATATGCAAAGAAAATACCTTGACTCTTATACTATCTTTTATATTGATTGCAAATCTACACTAATAAAAATGTAGTGTTTGAATAATGACATATCTATCTATGGAATAGAATAGAGATCTCTTATATAATCCAAGTGTATATGATCATGTGAACTTCAGTGAATGCCAAGACCCTCTACTAGGAAAAGAATCCCCAATGAAATGATTCAGGTGTCAAGTTTCTCATTCAGGATTGTGAAAAATTCTAATAATCTATAAGATAGCACTAGGAGGTTTGAAACATCTGGAAGGAGCAGAGGGAGGAAGATATGTTAAGGAGGAGAAGGAGTATGAAGAGGAAGAGTAGACAGGAAAGGAGAAGGAGAATTACATTTCTGACACTCCTAAGGTAAGCAGTGCTGATGCTTCTACTAATAGTGACGATGAACAGGTCCTGTTAGTAATTACATAAGAGGATGTTTAGTCCCCTATGGCAATGAATAATAGGGTGATTTTCATTTGGTTGAGTCTATATTTGGCATGGAGATCATTAACGATTGACGAACACTAGATTACATAGGCTGAGGTCAGAAATTAATGACAACATTCTCCTTCTGAATGCTTTTACCTTATATACCTTTTATACACCTGGATCTCATCCCCAATATTTTCATATATTTCTTCAATCTCAGTTTTTCTTCAGTGAAAAATAATGTAGTAATATATTATGGTATCTACAGTTCTTTTTCATCTTACCTTACAGTGCCTTGGCCAAAACAATGCATAGCTAAGTAATTTATTCAGTTTTCTTCTCTATTCTCTTCAGTATGGTTTCTGATTTACTATATTGATCTGCTCTATTTTCTATTTTGTTTAATGTTCTCCAACATTACGATTAGTTGTTTTGCTTTGTTGTCTGGTTTGTGTGCCACACCTGGTAATTCTCAGGGATTATACTTGCCTCTGTGCTCAGGAATCACTCCTGGAGGACTTGTAGGACCATATGGTATATAGGGGATTGAACCCAGGTTGAATGTATGCACGGCAATTAATCAGCCTACCTGTTGTATTATCACTCTGGCCTCATTATTAGTTTTTTTTAGATGTTGGACTTTAAAAAATATTTAGCTTGGGTCCGGAGAGATAGCACAGCGGTGTTTGCCTTGCAAGCAGTTGATCCAGGACCAAAAGTGGTTGGTTTGAATCCCGGTGTCCCATATGGTCTTTCCAGGAGCTATTTCTGAGCAGACAGCCAGGAATAACCCCTGAGCACCGCGGGGTGTGGCCCAAAAACCAAAAAAAAAAATATTTAGCTTGAACCCAGAGTGTCATTCATAAAAAGATATATTCTTTACTACTGAGCTATGCCTCCATCATTATCCCTATTCTCATATATGGAGAATACCTCACTCCTGACTTTGTGCTCAGGGATCACTCCTGGTGGTACTCAGGGGCACTACATGTGTTGTCAGGATCGAATGCACTATACTATCTCTCTAGTGTCTACATTCTTTATAAGATATACTAGAATCATATTGAGCAGATACCTCATAGTTTATTTCACTCCCTTACTTTGAAAAAGCATTTAGATTACTTCCTAAAGATAATAAATACAAACAATGCTGCAATGAATGACTTTGTATGTATGTGTTTTGGATTATTAGCATCTACTTTTAGGCTAGTTTCCTTAAAGTCAGGCTTCAGGATCAAAAGAGACATGGCACGTGTTTAGCTATGTATTAATATCTCCCCTTGGAGAAGGTCATGCCATTCTGAGTCATACTGACATGGTATGGAAATGCCTGTTTCCCTATAGTCTCAACAACATTTGTGGTTGTGCCCATTATTTCTTACTGACTTGATAGTTGTTTACTGAGGCTATTGCATTGTCCAAACTTGTATTTATTTTATTTTGAAGACATCAGCACATTAATATATAGGCAGTGAGCATATTACATGTATGTGTATGACTGGAATTATCTGTTCTTATCTCCCTCCATATTTCTATTAAAATCCATACCTTTATCACTCAAATTTTCAGTCTGTGACTTATGCCATGAATTTCCTTAGCCTTTTTTAATTTATTTTTGTTTGTGTTTTATGCTTTGGGGTTTTCTTTGTATCTGTGTGTGTGATTTTGTATCATTGTGGTTCCAGGATTTAACGCATGCCTCTTGCATACAAACATTGTGCTCAAACTATCTCTTTAGCCCAACAGTATGTTGCAGCCCAACAACATGATGCAGCAATCTAGAATTTTTTTTTGGTTGTTAGAATCATACTTAATGGTATTCAGGTGCCACTCCTTGCTCAGGAATCATTCCTGAGCAATGTTCATGGTACTAAATATTGAACCTGGGAAATATTGAACTTGTGGAAACTATTTGCTCCAACCAATAAAACTATCATTTCATTCTTATTTATATTTTTGAAATTATGTGTATTATAATATATATCTAATTAATAATATATACTCATCTATATGTATATGTTCAAAATTCTTAACTTTAGTTTAAAACTTGTACAAAGCTTTTTCTGGCTCTGAGACTAAAGAAGAATTTGATTTCTTCATGCCCTAATTTCTAGTGGACATTTTTTGAGGGGGAGTTTGTTACATACCTGATAGAGTTTAAAGCTTAATGCTGCTGCCTTGGTGTTCAGGAATCACACTTGGTCGTGCTTGAGAAAATATATAGGTGGTACTGAGACGTGAACTTGAGTTCTCTACATCAGTACAGACAAGTTTACCCCTGTTCTGTTTCTCTGGTCTTATCTAGTATTTATAACATATTTAGGTTACTATTAATTTTGAAGATGCTATGTAGTTGTTGTTTATGTTTGTTGGCTATTTGGGTATCTTTCCCAAATAGCTACTCAGTTACTCCAAGATCATTTATTGAAGGAAGTTAACACTTAGGAGTCTAAAAGAGAGCAGAGAAAATGAGGTGCATGCCTTGCATGAAATTGACATGAGTTCAATCCCTGGCACTGCACATAATCTCCAAAGTACCAACCAAAGTAACTGAGCAGATAGCAAGGAGTAAAGCCTAAGCATCATTGGTTGTGACACAAAACCAAAACAAAATTTAAAAGTAATGCTATCTTGATAATTTGATATATCGCTTTTATAACATAATAAATTTATATATGTACTTATGTACATCTCTGTGCTTTTATGTATTTCATTGGTAGTCTACTTGCCTATTTATGCATCATCAAGTTTCTTTAAGTAAATTATAATTTGCTTTAATGTCTAGTGGGCTTCCTTTATCTTTATGGTATTTCCTTTCTGTGTCTCTTTGGCTAACATTGCA
This sequence comes from Suncus etruscus, assembly GCF_024139225.1. Lineage (NCBI taxonomy): Eukaryota > Metazoa > Chordata > Mammalia > Eulipotyphla > Soricidae > Suncus > Suncus etruscus. The sequence continues at coordinate 87,096,763 of NC_064868.1, read as the reverse complement.
TGTTTGTTTCCCAATATAAACTACATATGGGTCGGAGAGATAGCATGGAGGTAAGGCATTTACCTTGTGTACAGAAGGTTGGAGGTTCGAATCCTGGCATCCTATATGGTCCTTTGAGCCTGCCAGGAGCAATTTCTGAGTGTAGTGCCAGGAGTAACCCCTAAGCACTGCCAAGTGTGACCCAAACACCAATAAAAAAAGCTTCATGTAAACTTGTCAAGCACAGTTAACCTACACAAGAACAAATTATGGTTTTCTAATTTTTCCAGTCCAGTTTTAAGACTTTCAAGAGATATTTTTAACCTTATGAAAATTTGCATATTAATTATTAATTTTATTCCTAAAGATATTCATCTTCAGGTTTGCATATTGCTTGTTAAATCTATTCTAAAAATATTCTTCTTTGGGCCGGAGAAATAGCATGGAGGTAAGGCATTTGCCTTGCATGCAGAGGTCGGTTGCTCGAATCCCAGCATCCCATGTGGTCCCCTGAGCCTGCCAGGAGCGATTTCTGATCATAAAGACAGGAGTAACCCCTGAGCCCTGCCGGGTGTGATCCAAAACCAAAAAAATTTTTTTCTTCTATTTATGTCTGTAAATAGGATTTTTCTAATAACTATATCCTGTTTCTGAAGACTTTTGCTTTGTACGTTAATATTATACCTTATTGTTTGCTGAATTGGTTTATTCTTTGATATACTTTGTTCATAGAATTTCTTGGGAGTTCATGGCATATTAATTTATCATTGATATAGTTTTGCATCTTGTTTGTTCTCATTTATAATTGACTTTTTATTCACTAAATTTTCAAATCTTTCTAGTATTCCTTTAAACATAGATTATAGACTTTAGAAATCCTTGACTTATTTCTCATTCAATGAAAGTAGTTCTAGTGCTTCTTTATTAAGGTGCTTTAAAGATATTTACACATATATGATGTATCAGGATCTCTTAAAACCATGTGACTCTAACTACTATAAGCCTGATCTGAATCTCAAACAACTTTGTTAACCAGCTTTACCTCCAAAAATCAAAATGCTTTAATACAACTTCCCAACCCGCAGGACACTTTCACATGGATATTTCTGGGGGGCAGGGGGAGTGCAAACAAAGACAGACAAAGAACAAATAACAGACACAGAGACAGAAAGAAGCTGGGGAAAGGATTCTCTTTAATGAAGCAAGATGTTCAGTTTAAATACATTTTTGAGGTGAAGGCTTATCTTCTGCAGGCAGGCCAGAATGTACAGATAAAGTAAACTTCAGATAAGTTAGACTGTTTCCCAGGGTGAAAATTCTATGCTCTTATCGTCTCTATTCAAGCCTTAAATGGTTACACTTCTCTTGGCTCCCTGCTTTTAGCAGAGTTCTCTGCTTGTTATAAGGGCCCCTGGCAGACAACAACAACAACAACAACAACAACAAATAAAAAACCTTTCAAGGAAGAAATGAAGAAATCATTCAAAGGGCTGACCACATACTCTGCACAAAGTCCTTAGTTCAGTTGTTGTTCACCATTGCATGGTCCCTTGAGCACCCTCCAGAGTCATCTTTGAGCATCTAGTTGGGAGTAGCCCATGAGCAGCACCAGATGTGTACCAAAAGAAAATTACTCTTTCTTGTAAGTCCTTATAAATTAATAATTTAACAAACAATAAATATTATTGAATTCTTCTATATAGTCTAGAACTAGTATTTTGTTTAGTCTTAGGCACTATGCCAGATTTAAGATCAATAGAAATAACTATATGATTTCATTAATTTTATTAGTATAATGCAGGCTTTTAATTTTTTTAATAATACTGAGTCAATTTTGCTTTACAGAAATAAATACCCATATATCTTTATTTTCTTAATATGACATCAAATTTTCTTTGCAATATTTTATTTAACATTTTCATATTGATATGCCATCAGCAATGTTGATATACATTAATTCAACTAAGGTTATCATAAGTATTAGAAGCCAAAGCTGAGAGGGAAATCAAGGTTCAGAAATTTTTCCTCTGTGTGCCAGTCTTCAATCATTTTATTAAACAATACCCTCAAACAATCTGAAGAGAAGAATCAATGATTCAGCGATACCAACTGTTACTGGAGACAATCTTATAGGTAGTTTGGAAATTATGTAATGTTCTGTTCTGAGACCCCTCACACACTTAAATGAAGATTAAACCTCTATCTTCTAACAAAGGAGTTCAATAAAACCACAGTTTAATTAGCATATCTAACCAAATCAAATTCTCTAAATTATTCCTCTTCCTCTGAAATCATGTTTCCTGAGTGAATGTCAGCTGTGGAAGTGGGCTGATAATTATGTTTGCAGCCACTTGCGGTATCAAGCGAATGCTTTATCAATTTCTGTGGTGTTTAAATAATATCATAGAAAGTGTTTAAAATCTAATTTGATGCCCACAGAGGATTTTATGACAAAACATTTCTGGCAGACAGAAGTAGGCATCCAATTTAGCATAATCAGGGTCAGGCATTTGGGAAACTCTGAAAGCTAAGTGTTAGAAGCTGTTCAGGGTAAAGAAATACACAGGAATTAGAACCAAACCAAAACAATAGTTAGCTTGGCACTCCCTAAGTATGTATTCTTTCTGGAAAATGGTTTTTTGCATTAAAATCTCTTGTCAATGAAACGTGTAATTGTAGATTTTAAATATGTGATTCATTTGCCATATTTTTCCATGGAATAACACAAGAATATAATGCCAAATAATATGGCCATAGAAATGCCAGGTTGTAAAATACATCCAAGAGAAGAGTTAACCTTTCTGTTAAAATTCATTTCTGTGGTAGATTTGAATATTTCTCCAATTGGATCTTTAATGGAGCAACATTTAATTTCTCTATAGACACATTCATAGCTGATGGCTGAAAACTGTCTTTAGGGTCTTTCTTAATTGCTACCCATATATTTGATCTCTCCCCTCCTCCGTCAATAGTTCTTGTGTTTATGGTGAGCATAGCTCTCTCTTTCTCGCTCTCTCTCTTTCTCTCTCTTTCTCTCTCTCTCTCTCTCTCACACACACACACACACACACACACTCTCACCACACACACACACATACACACACACACCTTGCTGTTTTCCTCCTATAGTTAGTTGGTTGCTTTACTCTCCCAGTAGGCCACTGTGTGTGCTTGGTTTCTACTCCTTTTATTTATTTTTATTTATTTTTATTTTTTGGTTTTTGGGTCAAACCCGGCGGTGCTCAGGGGATACTCCTGGCTGTCTGCTCAGAAATAGCTCTTGGCAGGCACGGGGGACCATGTGGGACACCGGGATTCGAACCAACCACCTTTGGTCCTGGATCGGCTGTTTGCAAGGCAAACGCCGCTCTGCTATCTCTCCGGGCCCTCTACTCCTTTTATTCGTGGCGCTTCTTTGTACATTCTGGGTTTTCCCAGGTTTCCATGGTGCTTACATAGTTTTGTTTGCTCAGACTCCTACTCGCTGTTCATAGTCCTTTGCACATTACTTTGAGTTGAAGTGCTTGGTACCTATCCCTCTTAGTGCTCTAGCCCTCTTAGTTGAGGTGCCTGCACACTCCTGCCTGCTTAAAACTGTCAATGACTTGTGGCACCAGAGTTGACAGGAAGCAGAGTTGCTGGGCACAAAGAGCACAGTCCCAAGGACCTCACAGCTCAGTGCCTGTGTGAGTAGCTGGTTCAGAACCTGCAGGACAAGTGTTTTTAGATGCTTAGTTATTCCTCAGTTCCCACCTAAGTTTTATTTATCTCGATTTCTGTGATAATGATATTGAGAGCCATACTTTCTGCAAAGTCATTCTGAATCTGTTTTTTCTTTTTAAATTTTTGAGGGGTTTTGGGTCACACCCAGCAGCACTCAGGGGTTACTCCTGGCTCTATGCTCAGAAATCGCTCCTGGCAGGCTCAGGGAACCATATGGGATGCCGGGATTTGGACCACCATCCTTCTACATGCAAGGCAAATGTACTATCTTCATGCTATCTCTCCGGCCCTTTTCTTTTTAGTTTTTATTTTGACCAAAGTGGATTACAAATCTTTCACAGTAATTTTTTTAGGTACATAGTGACATTAAATCAGGGGCACTCCCACCACCAATGTTGTCGTCCCTCCACTGCTGTTCCCAGCATGCATCCCATATCCCCCTCCTTTACTCCTGGGTTGCTAGTATAAGTGGTCCCCTCTGTGTCTAGCATGTTGTAGCATGTTGTCTATTCTGTTGTTGTTGGCTTTGGATTTGGTGTTTAAGTCTGATCATTTTTTATTTCTACTTAATGTTCATACAACTGTCTGGTTTTGGTACCTTCCATTATTTCCCCTTTAATTTGTGAGGCGAAACAAGATGGTTCAAGCTATGTGGTTCTGTTTAAAGGAAAGAAAAAATATAAAATGGGGCAAAAATCAAACAAGCAAAAATGGGAGGAGTACTTCTAGAGGCTATAAATATCAATTTAAGAGAAGAAAGGGAAAAAAGGAAGAAACATAACAATACTAAAAATAATTTTAAAAAATCAAAAAAATACTTGAAAAGCATCACAGCAATAAGGACACCAACCACACAATAACCACAGTCCTGAAACAAAAACAAACAAACAAACTAAAAACAAAACAAAAACCAAAGCACAAAAAAAAAACCTCACAGGAAGAAAAACAAGCAACAAACAACAATAATAACAAAACCAAAAAATAGTTAATTTGTGCTTCTCTCTTTTTTTTCTTGCATAGGCACAGTAACTATTGGGGAAATTAGAAAGGTAATTCCCTTGGCCTAAGAGATACAGGGTTTCTCCACCCTTGAAGTTACTGTCATGGGAATAACTACAGGCTCCATACATGTTTTTACTCTCCCCTGGGTCCTTTTGTGGTGTCTGGAAACTTTCTGTTCTATCATGGATGATAAAATCCTGCCTCTGTAGCTAGAGATCTTGGTATTTGCACAGGTCAAAGGATGGAGCCTAGGATGGAGTCTTTCTTTACAGTTCTAGAAGTTCTGTTCCATCACTGTTGTTTCAATCAATCTTCTGTAGTTGGTGGTCTTGGTTTTTGCCCGATCCTAGGATGAAGCATGGGATAGAGTCTTTCTTTATGTTTCCAGAAGATCTGCTCAGTTGCAGTTGTCTCATTCAAACCTCTGGAGTTAGAGATCTTGGCTGTTGTACAGATCATAGGCCAAGGCCTAGACTAGGGTCTCTTTTTATTGGTCCCAGGATAAGTTCTGCCCAGTCATGGTTATCACAGTCAGTCTTCTGTAGATATTGAAGTTGGCTTTTGTACCAATCGAAGAATGACATGTCTTCTGAATTTATCTTATAGTAGGGAGGTGAGGTAAGCAACCTGCTCTTAGACCAAGTTGTTGCCACTTCCTCATTATGAGGATGTCATATCTGAATCTTTGATAGGAACTCTGGATATCAATAAGAATTAATAATCGTTTGTATTATCTTGGATCACTTAATGTGTCTTCAGAAATAATGTACACAGGTGACATGATAAATACTTGTTGAATGAACCCTCAACAATCACAAGACAAAAGATCATCGCTCTAGCAGCAGCCTCATATATTATTCAAGCATTGCTGTTGAGTTTAGAATAGCAAGCAGCATGTGAAAATATATTTTAGAGTTTTGAAAATGAATATCATTTTATGTATACTGGCTCTAATTCAATTAATAATCTACTAAACTATATTAGAAAAGTCATTTAACCCTTCTGGTATCAATAGCCAAACTATAAAGTAAGATTGTTGAAAAAATTATTGTTGTTATTATTATCACCATCGCAATCACAATGATCATTTCTAGCAGTGCTCAGAGATTATTTGGGATGCTGAGAATCAAATCCAGGCCAGCCACATGCAAGGCTCATGCCCTGCTCACTTTATCTCTGTCCTCCCTAAAGACAGTTATTATTAACTATTATAATTGGATGATGTTGGTAGAAATTAAAATGTTGATGCCATCCCAGGGCTAGTGCCAAGACCAAGACCACCAACCACAGAAGATGGACTGAAGTGACACAGAGGGAACAGAACTTCTACAACCACAAAGACTGACTTCATCATAAGTTCCACCCCTGTAACTGTGCAGATACTGAGATTTCTAGATACAGAGGTCTCACTATAACACCCAGGATTGAGCAGAAGCCTCCCAAACTCCACAAATGCACCACCGAGAGATAAAGGATCATGAACAGAGTCTATAGTTGATCCCATGACAATGTACTCCAAGGGCGGAGAAATCCCAGATATCTTAGGCCATGTGAATCTCTTTTTGAATGACCCCAATATTTACTGTGCCTGGGCAGGAGGGAAAAAAAACACATTGTTTATTTTTCATATATTACATTTTATCCTCATGTACTACTATTATTATTTTTATTTACCTATTTTTGGTCGATTTCTTTGTTTTAGTGTGGTTATTGAAGTTATTGCCCCCCACTTATCTTTTTTTCTCCTTTTTTTTTTCTTTTTCTCTTTTTTTTCTTCTTTTCAGATTTCTGGGTGGCACCCGGCAGTGCTCAGGGATTATGCCTGGCTCCGGGCTCAGAGATTGCCCCTGGCGGGCATGAGGGACCATGGGGGGCGCAGAGATTCGAGCCGATGACTTCCTACATGAAAGGCAGACGCCTTGCCTCCATGTGATCTCTCAGGCCCCTTCTTTTCCCTCTTCATGGTCTCTGCCATGATGCCTTCCTCAAGACCACGACATTTTTTTGTTTGTTTGTTTGTTTTGTTCTGTTTTGGGGGTGCTTAGCGTTATGGTTGGAACTCTTAATAGATATTTGACACTTCATTTCGTAGGGGTGGACTGCTTCACCTTTTTTTTTCTCCTTCGTCTCTCAAACCGATGGCGAGAGCCTCTAAAAGAACTCTGCTTATTCCCGGCGTATTAGACTTTTACCCCAGTTTATTATTTTTCTCCTCTTCAAACAAAACCACATAACTTGAACTAGCTAGTCCTGCCCCCCAATTAGAGGGGGAAATAAAGGAGGCATCAGGACCAAACAGGTGTAAGACTACGAAGTAATAGGATAGGTACAGAGGGGACCACATATTCTAGTAGCACTGGGGGTGAGGGAAGAGGATATGGAAGGTAGGACAAAAAAGGAGGAGTAGGGAAGACAAACCGGTGATGGGAATCCCCCCTGATTTTATGTAAATATGTACCTAAAATATTATTGTCAACAATATGTAAGCCACTATGATCAAAATAAAAATTATATTAAAAATTAAAAAAAAAGAAATTAAAATGTTGAGATACGGTGGGCAACTAGATTAATTTTGAAAGCAAAGCCCACTGAATTTACTATTACTTTGGATTTTTGGTGAGTTACCCTTATTTGAGACGAGGATGTTCTTGTGCTAAATAGGAATAATAGCCAGATGTATTTGTCAGGAAATATTGTTATTATGAAGGGAGCCAATATATGTAAAATGTTTAGCATAATGCATGTAACACAGTGGGGGATTAAAATTTCTATCTTAAAGGGATTTTAAGAAGGAAATCTGTGGCCCTTGGACAGTGGTTTCCTCATAACTAATTTAGATTTTCAGCCATCAAAGTCAGGGTTTATTTGGAGTTTGCAGCTCTGATGTGCGGAAAAATATATCAGAAATTTATTTTTTAAGCTTCATGCCTTTTGCTCTGAGGGAAAAGATTATTTCATGGTCACAATGGAGGCATGGTTTTTGTTTGTTTAACGGTGTCATTTTAAGTCAGGGTCATTTCTTTGCTGGTATTAATTTTCAAATAGTGAAACTTCAAAGATCTGGCTTTATATATATATATATAAATATATATATATTTAATTTACGCTTAAATGACTAAACTTTCTAATAAGCTCTAATTCCATTTAAAGAAACTTGAAGTGCTAATAGAATTATATGCATCAGTCCTAGTCATAAAATAAGGCACTTTCTATGCATGTTCTTTGCTTTTATATGCTTTCTTCTCCCTGTTATTGTTAATAAAGTATTGTAGTTAGGTGTAAACAGCTTTATCTTTTTCACAACCATGTCCTCATTCATTTAGCAATACTGGAAAGTTTCATAATGATCTCTCAGATTACTTTTTTTAATTGAAAATATATTCTTGTTTAAAACTTCCTAATCGTTCATAAAGGCTATATTTTCCAATGTAATATATCATGTGTATATGAAAGTTAAAAATCCAGTCTTTGCCATTTGTCTCTGATTTTATTGCATCATTCTTATTGGTGCCTTCCTTAAAAGCTTATTTGATAGCGACTGATTTCATTCCAAATAAAATCCAACTTATTGTGCTCCAGGAAATGAGCCTGCCTTTTCAGCCAGTACTTTGTCAGTGGGTTTAGTCAGTAGACTCTACTCTGCCCTCTAGTGACCACAAAAGAGAACAGATTAACCCTTTGTGTACTGGAAGTACTTGATTTAATAAGCATCAGTTTTTGCTGGGGTCAATTGTGTGTGGATGCATGCACGGATGAATGTGTGAGGATGGGGTGGGAGAATTTAAGTTACTGTACTAGGACGCAATAAATAATAGAACCTTTTATACTTGTACCCTTTGAAATTCTTTCAAATACTTTAGCAAAGGATTCATGTATTATTAGAGATATGTTTCCTAAATTTTTACAAAAAATGAATTCAGAAAATGTAGTATGCTATTGTAAATGAGTTTAGCCAGACAGCAAAAACTTATTTGTGAATAATTTGTATTTAAAGTTCAAAAGGCTCAACAAACTTTAATTTTGATTAGACACTCACATTGGCATAACAAAGGTCTCAAACAGCAGGAACCAAGAAATTGGAGCCATGAGTCCTATGCATAATGAAGAAAATGTTTGTCCAATATCTTTGCTGAACACACAATTCCTGGTTCACACTCCAAATCAGGCAGATGCCCAAGCTGGGTGAATCCTTTTCCCTATGGAACTCATTGAAATTTTGTACAATGGCTTTCCCATGGAGAATCTTATTGACATTCAGGGAAAACTGAAAACTAACTCTTCACTTTATATAATTAAGGGAGTATGGTATGGAGACATCAAAAAATTAAAATTATATACACTATGAACACACAATGTATAACTTTTCATATTATATACGATTTATATTAGTTTTTGCTGTATTTTAACTTTCTTATTACAGTCATTTGTTGCACATCATTTTAAAAATATATGACAACAGAGAGAGAGAGAATAATGGGGAAGAATAATAGGTTGCCTTGCATGCAATCTATTTCAGTTTTGGTCCCTGGCATGCCAAATGGTCCCCTTAGCCCTGCAAAAAATTGATTCTTGAGTAAGAATCAGGAACAACACCCAAGCTTTGCCTGATGTAGCTCCAACCCCCCAAAATTAAAAATATATATCTAAGTTACCTTTTTTGCTTTTATACTGTGTGTTTTTTTGTATCAGACATAAGAAATATTGGCCCAATTCTAAAAAGTTCTACATATTTGCATTTGCATTTTCTTCTAAGTGTTCGTTGTATTAGTTCTTACACGTTATATGTTACTAATGGGTGGATGTATGGTTTCCTATAGCCAAAAATTATTCCAGGGTGAATTTTGACAATAACAACATATTCAGGACATGGATTTTAGAATCAGGTAACATGTTATATTTGGAGTTTTTCTCAAATGAAATTAGGGATTTTATTCATTGACTTCAAAACCAATCCACTGAGCAGATTCAATGAGTCAATGACCCAAGTAGTTTTAGTGTCAAATGATAGGTCAAAATTAAAAAGCAAACAAACATGAAATCTCTGTGTTGGTAGAAACAGAAATGAATGAAAATGCTCCTCCTAGTTTCCATCATGTTTTATGTACTTAAGTGGGAAAAAAGAAAAGTTTCAATTATTATTACTTTTCTCATGTACGACTTATTTTATAAAATATAATTACTAAATATGATTCAATAAGAAATCATCAGCTAAATCATTTCTAGACAAAGAATTATTCTGTAAAATATTTACTGGAATTTCATTGACAAAGCACACGTTTTTTTTTATTAAAGATTAATAACATTCAAGATTTCAAACTACTAAGTTTGAAAATGAAGAAACTTTATACATAGTATTTATACATAGTATTTATTTATAGTATTTATACTTTATACATAGTATTAATACACATCATTCCTGAAAATTACTACAATATAATAAACATATCCTTTCTTATTATTTTAAAAAGTTCTTGAGTTTCTAAGACTTATTTAAAAATTCCTCTTGATAATATCATAAAGGTAAAGTGTACATATAAGTGTAATATTGTTATAAATGTAATTTTCATCGTTTGGGATTCAGTTTGTTGTTGTTTTCATTATTTTGGTGGGGCCATACCTGGTGGTGCTCAGGGATTACTCCTGGCTCTGCACACAGAAATCGCTCCTGACAGGCTCCCAAAACCATACGGGATACCTGGGATCGAACCCTGGATCCATCCAGTGTTGGCCGCTTGCAAGGCAAACATTCTACTGCTGTGCTATCATTCCGGCCCTGGGCTTCATTTTTCTAAAACGCATACCCTGAAGAATTATGTTTAATGTCATCTTTATTATTCTACCACCAAATAACAAAATAATGCTTTTCTGAATGAATCACACCTATAATGTTTTGTTCCTGTAATGTTCTAGTATCTTCAGTTAAAATTAATCTGTTTCATCTATTCAACTCAATTGTAACCACAAAGTTTTATGTGTACGTAAAAACATCTATCTCAATTGCTTGCTAATATATAAAAAATAGTAATGTCATTGTCCTCTATACTGCTATTATGTGACTTTCATGATGCTTAGTCCAAGTTGTCTTCTGAGATATTATTTGATTTTTCTCCTTAAATAATTTCATTTCTATTTTAAACACATGTTATGATCTAATTTGGAGATGAATTATTGTACTTTCAGTGCTATCATAAGGGTTGCTAGTGAAATATTTTATTCCTTTGGATTACAATTAATTGGTATGAATCACACTTCATGCTCTAAATAATTTTTATTAACCTCAATTGTGATGTTAGAAATATCATTTCTAATCTCACAAGCATGTAGAAAAGTGACAGTGGAAAGGAAATATGCTCAGTGCATTTGAATATAAACAAAAGTGTAAATGAGTTCACTGATGATTCAGTCATATGGCCTTTTCAGCATGGCTCTAAGAATCCCATGTTATACCACAGTTATCTCTTTTACCAGTCCAGTGCTCTGTAGCTAAAACATAAATAGCATGCTCAAAAAAGAATATTGTTTACTCGGTGTTTTAGGGACCATGAAGTATTGTGATTTACTCTGGGATTATAAAATGCCAAGTATGTATTTTAACTTGTTATTACCCCCAAACCAATTAATCCAGTTTCTGTAACACTACATAATTACTCAAGACCAAAATAATTTACCAAACCAATAATCCGTTGACTGACAGAGAGGGTCTGTGTCCTGAAGATGATGAGACACAACCAATGAAATAATAGGGGAAATTAGCACACTGTGCCATACAAACTATAATAGGAATAAATATTTTTATGAGAGACGAGGTTTGTGGCTAATGAGATAAGAGAGAAATTCAGATTTAGAAATCAATCTACTTCTGTGTAAGCAGTCAAAAAAAGAAGGAGGGGAGTCTCGGCCAGCATGGGTTTCGGCAGACCTCCGTTGTGCCAAAGGCCTTTTTAACCTGGCCTAGGGCTGGGGTGTGGGATTTGGGTCACCCCAGCACCCCTCTACCTCTTTCCTCTGGAGCTCCAGGGCTTCCCCTGGGTCACATGCCTGGGCAAGCCAGCAAGGTGGGTTCCTGGAAGGAGCTAAAGGGGTACCCTAGGCTTTCCCCACTCCCAAGCCAGCTCCAGAGGGAGGTTTAGGGTGCGGGCTTTGAACTTCCGGCCTTCCAGCTCGGGAAGATCTCCTTCCTTCCTGGGAGCCGTGATTCTCGGCCAGCATGGGTTTTGGCAGACCTCCGTTGTGCCAAAGGCCTTTTTCACACTTGGAGGAGCTTAACTGGGGGTGGCAGATAGTTGCTCAGCTGTACTCAGGCAGTCAATGGTAATTACATACCATTCTACATGTTCCTAACTGCGCGGGGGGGGGGGGCACACTATATATTAATAGTACTCCATATCCTTAAGATAAGTTTTTATGTATGCAGAATGTCCAGTTTGTATTCTGCTCTTTATCACACTCCTAAAAAACTCATTTTTACTTTTAACTCTCTCACCCCAAACTATCATTACTCCAGATTTACCCTCTTTAACTTCAGCACTACTCCATCCAAAATCACAGACCAACGTGGTACAATGGATTTTTTTTCTTAATTTTTTATTTTAAATTATGAGAAAAAAGATGCAAAGAAAGAGGACAAGGTAAAGTTACAGTGGAAGGACAATCACACATAACATAATTCTCAGAAGAAGTCGCCTTGCTGATATCTTAACTTTGAACTTTCAGCCAAAGAACATTAAGATAAATAAAACAGAATCCATGTACAATTACTTTGTCCCTCAAGTCCCTAGATTGTAACACATTATAATATTTCTTAACAGCACACAAGGCAATCTAAAGCCATAAAACTTATGTAACTCCTTAGAGGCATAGTATTTTGTACATTTCCATGTACATGCATATTAGCTTAAGTTAACCTCAAATTTTAAATGTTTTTTTAAGGATTAGAGTCAAAGGACCACAGTAAAAACGGTGGTGGAGTGGCAATTGTTGTTTGCATAGGCCCACCAAAATATGAGGGGCATGGAAAGGAATAACCTTGGGCTAAATACAAAGAGACCCTACCCCTGAAGTTTCCTGGCATAAGACCAACTCTAGGCTCCAGGCAAGTTAGATCGTCCAATCCAAGACATTGTCCATAGTGCCAACACACTTTTCACACAGTCTCTGTTGTTGGTATCATGTTTCTGTATTAAAGATCCTAGAATCTGCATATCCTACATTGAAGTCAGGATGTGGACTGTCCTCTCGTTTCACCTCACCATTAAAGGGCAATGCAGGAAGCACTGTCCTGTAAGCAGGTCATTGTTGTTAAGTCTTCTCAGTGTTAAGGGAAGTCTCTTTTGAGCAGGTCAATGTCTGAGCAGTGGTAGGGTCTTCTGTGGTAGAGGATTGCTTCCAGGTGATGTTATAGACAAACCTGGATGTTTTGTGGATGGCTTCCCTGATTCATGGGTGAATGGAAAATGGCCTTTCTTCTGAGGCCTGTGCCAGGTCATTATGTCAATGTTCAGGGTTTAAGGTCCCTTTGCACTACAAGATATGCTTATTTGTATGTATAGTATTTTCCCATTTTAATGTGCCTATGCAAAAAAGGAGCAATGCCACGTGGCATTATTGGTGTATATGGGGGCCATAAGAACAAGTCCAACAATCCCCATGACATGGTTCAATCATAAGCATTAAACTGGGGGACTCTTTCACCAAAATTCCTTGTTGAACAGCTCATAAAGAGAAGATAAAAAGTGGTTAGAATCGTCACTGTATAAGAGAATATTTAGTAAGACTTATAGTTGTCAGAGAAAAAACACAAAATATTCTAAAGAAATACGTGTCCATTTTATGTCTTTTGAAACAGTTTGGGGTTGTTACACACAATGCATGGCTTTGGTCTGTGATTAGAATTGTGCAATACTGAAGTTAAAAAGAGTAATGTGGGTTAGTGATGTTTGGGGGGTGAGAGAGTTAAGGAGTAAAAATGAGCTTTGTAGGGGTGTGGGAAAGGGCAGAATACAAAATGGACATTCTGGATACGCAAAACATAACATAAAGATAAGGGATACTCTTAATATATGCAGTGCGCGTGGTTTTACATATGCAGAGTGGTCAGAAATTGCCAGTGACAAACTTAGCGCAACCGATCAAATCTCAGCACACCTCAAGTTAGGACCAACCATTTCTGGCCGCCTGGGCTGCCACCCCAGAAGGCCTGGAGGCCGGGGGCAGAAGAGGGGAAGGCTGGGAGCCTATCAAGGCTCCTAGTGCACCCAAGTTAGGGAGAAGACCTTCCACATGGGGTCTCCCCCAACTCCATGCCGGCTAGAGTTAGCGTCCAGCTCAAGAGAGGATTGAGGGAGAGCTGGAAGCCAGGATCTGCCAGCCCTAAACCCTGTGACTTTCCCACCCTAGAGCTGAGGGAAGGGCGGGGAAAGCTTGGGACCCCATCCAAGAGGGACCCCTGACACCCACCTTGTCTGGCCGCCTGGGCTGCCACCCCAGAAGGCCTGGAGGCCGGGGACAGAAAAGCGGAAAGCTGGGGGCCTATCAAGGCTCCCAGTGGTGCACTGGATTTTAACACCCATCCAACTATTTAAAAAGCATAGAACAGCAAATATGTCCTTTGAATTTTTTATATCTATTTTCTTTGACAGCTATATCTCTTACTTAATATTCTCTTATATAGTGACAATTTCCCCTACTTTTTATCTTTTCTTCTCTTTGTGAACTGATCAATAAGGAATTTGGTGAAAGATTCCCTCAGTTTATCGCTTATGTATGAACCAAGTCACGGGGATTGTAGGACTTGTTTTTGCAGCCCCTATATGTACCAATAATGTCACGTGGCATTATTCCTTGTTTGCATAAGCAAATTAAAATGATGAAATTCTATACATACAAATAAGTTCTTATCTAATAAAGATGGGAACACACAAAACTTGTAGTAAAATTGGACCTTGCACCCTAAACATTGACATAATGACCTGGCATAGGCCTCAGAAGAATGGGCATTCTCCATTTACCCCTGAACTAGGGAAGCCACATACAAAACATCCAACATTGTCTATAACATCACCTGGAAGCAATCTTCTACCAGGGAAGACCCTACCGCTGCTCTGACATCGACCTACTCAAAAGGGACTTCCCTTAATACTGAGAAGACTTAACATCAATAATGTCCTGCTTACTGGACAGGGCTCTTTGCATTAATTGCACAATTAATTGCATTAATTGTGAGGTGAAAATAGAGTATGCTCGACAACAGCCTGACTTTAATGTAGGATATGCAGATTCCAGGATCTTTAATACAGAAACATGATACCAACAACAGAGACTCTGTGAAAAATAAAAGTGTATTGGCACTACAGACAATGACCTGGATTGGACAAACTAGTTTGCCTGGAGCCTAGAGCTGGTCTTATGCCAGGAAACTTCAGGGATAGGGTCTCCTTGTATTTATGCCAAGGCCTTTTCTTTCCATGTCACCCATATTTTGGTGGGCCTATGCAAACAATAATTGCCACTCTAAACCCGATTTTACTTTGCTCCTTTGATACTAAACCTTAAGTAAAAAAACCTACTTAAACTTTTGAGGTTAACATAAACTAATATGCATATACATGGAAATGTAAAAAATACTATGTCTTCAATGTTTTAGGAGTTACACAAATATCATGGCTTTAAATTGCTTTGTGCACCACTAAGAAATGTTATAATGTATATCTGGAGACTTGAGGGACAAAGTAATTGTACATGGCTTCTGTTTTATTTCTTCTTAATGTTCCTTGATTTTGTGTTCAAAATTAAAGCGTCAGCAAGGGGATTTCTACTGAGAACTCTGTTTATTGGTGATTGTCCTTCCACAGTAACTTTACCTTGTCCTCTTTCTTTGCATCATTGTTCTCATAATTAAAAATAAATAAACAATTAATTAAAAAAGAAGGAGAAAATTCATTGTTTTATTTTTTTATTTCTTTCTCTTTATTTGGCTCCAGCCTCCTAATTCTTGAAACAGTGACTCGGAAAAGCACGAGATGTATGAACGAATCTCTCATGTTCTACATTATTTTTTAAATATTTTTAAACACCTTGGTTACAAACATGATTGTGGTTGGGTTTCAGTCATACAAGATGACACCCCCCATCACCAGTGTGACATTCCCACCACCAATGTCCCAAATATCCCTCCTAACCTCCCTGCCCCTATCTGTACTCTATACAGGCTTTCTATTTCCTTTATATATTCTCAGTGTTAGGATAGTTCGCAATGTAGTTATTTCTCTAACTAAACTCATCACTCTTTGTGGTGAGGTTGATGAGGTGGGCTGTAACGTCCAGCCTTCCTCTCTTTTGTCTCTGAAAATTGTTGAGAAATGTCTTTCAATTTTTTAACCCATAGATGAGTGAGACCATTCTCCGTCTTTCTCTCTCTCTTTGAATTATTTCACTCAGCATAATATATTCCATGTACATCCATGTATAGGAAAATTTTATGACTTCATCTCTCCTGACAGCTGCATAATATTCCATTGTGTATATGTACCACAGTTTCTTTAGCCATTCATCTGTTGAAGGGTATCTTGGTTGTTTCCAGAGTCTTGCTATGGTAAATAGTGCTGGAATGAATATAGGTATAAGGGAGGGATTTTTGTATTGTATTTTTGTGTTGCTAGCTGTATCTTATGGGAGCTCAATTTCCAGTTTTTGGAGGAACCTCCATATCGCTCTCCAGAAAGGTTGAACTAGTCGGCATTCCCGCCAGCAGTGTATAAAGTTCCTTTCTTTCCACATCCCTGCCAACACTGCTTGTTCTCATTCTTTGTGATGTTTGCCAATCTCTGTGGTGTGAGGTGGTACCTCATAGTTGTTTTGATTTGCATCTTTCTGATGATTAGTGATGTGGAGCATTTTTTCATGTGCCTTTTGGCCATTTGTATTTCTTCTTTATCAAAGTGTCTGTCTATATATTCTCCACATTTTTTGATGGAATTAGATTTTTTTCTTGTAGAGTTATGTAAGTGCCCTGTATATTTTGGATATTAGCCCCTTATCTGATGGGTATTGGGTGAATATTTTCTCCCAATCAGTTGGTGTCTCTTGTATCCTGGGCACTATTTCAAGGAGAAAAGTCTTGAAAAAATGTTTTCACTATAGTTTAAATAATGTTTCCAAGAGGGGCTGGAGAGATAGCATGGAGATAGGTCATTTGCCTTGCATACAGAAAGATTGTGGTTCGAATTCCGGCATCCCATATGGTGCTCTGAGCCTACCAGGACCGTTTTCTGAGCGTAAAGTCAGGAAGAACTTCTGAGCGCTGCCAGGTGTGACCCAAAAAACAAAAAAAAAATTGCCAGGGCATACCTAAGCGTTTAGGGGGCTCAGCCTACCAGATATATCCTCAGATTTTCCTGGTGGGTAAAACTAATTTAACAGCCATGGGGTTCCTCAAAAGGCCCGCTGTGGACACCTTTTTCCCCTGCATGGATGGTTGAGGAATTTCCAAAGAGATGCCTGGCAGTACATTTTCAGCCAGTATTTGACTTTCTCTCCTTTGTATATATCATGCATAATATTAGCCTCTATCAAATAATTTGGGTCAGAAATTCCAGCACCAAAGTTTATTTGAGAACACCCTTTTTGGATATAGTCAGCCCTAAAAGCAAAGGCAATTTTTCTCTTTGCAACTGAAGTTTCTGTTAATCAAGGAAGGAACCAAATTCCCAAGAATGAGCTTCTCTATTTCTAAAGAAGGGTCAATAGTCAAGATCTGCATTCTGGTTATGCCCTTGATTACCAGAAACTTCAGTTGCAAAGAGAAAAATTGTCTTTGCTTTTAGGGCTGACTATATCCAGAAAAAAAGGGGTTCTCAAATAAACTTTGGTCCTGGAATTTCTGAGCCAAATTATTTTATAGAGGCTAATATTATGCCTGATATATACAAAGGAGATATAGTCAAATACTTGCTGAAAATGTAATGCCAGGCATCTCTATGGAAATTCCTCAACCATCCACGCAGGGGAAAAAGGCATCCACAGAGGGCCTTTTGACTATCCCCATGGGGGTTAAATTAGTTTTACCCACCAGGAAAATCTGAGGATACGTCTGGTGGGCTGAGCCCCCCTAAAATCTTAGGTATGCCCTGGCATTACAGTCTTTATTTTTTTTAAGGTCACACCAGATGCTCAGGGGTTACTCCTGGCTCTGCGCTCAGAAGTTCTTCCTGGCAGATTCAGGGGACCATATGGGATGCTGTGTTTGAACCGGGTTCTATCCTGCATTAGTTGCATGAAATGCAAAAGCCTTAATGCTGTGCTATCTCTCAGGCTTGTCTTATTGTAATAGTAAATAGTTTTCTTGCTGTAAAAATAGAAAGTGGAGAAATAACAGCACCAAAAAAAAATAATTAGCAATGTGATCCCAGCAATGTCGGGTACAGAAATTGTAATAAATATAAAACTTATATCAGCTAAATTGGTCAAAATAGTATGAAGACTAGGATATTAGTTATTATCTAAGTTACGAGGACTTAAATATAAACTAATATAGACTGAGAATCTTTCCTAACATTGAGGCGTTAGAAAAATTGGTAAAGCACTGTGTATGAGAAAATTATAAGAATCAAAACATTGGAGTAATGCTAATATTTTCTGTCCCTGCCATAAAAATAAGAAATTTCAAGTTCAGAGTGGAAGAATTAAACAATAGAACACAATAAAATATATAAAAAATTTTGATAGGAATATTGTTAGAAGGGGAACTGCTGGTCTGCTGAATCTCCCCATATACACATATACATAATATTTTTTCCTAAATTCCAATGAATTTAGATAAGACAGTAAATGATAGCAGCTGCTGTTAAACAAATTAGGCTGAACAAGAAACATATATACACACACAAAAGTAAAAGGTGATATTTTTTGTATAAGAGTCTATAATTTCAGTGTTGATTTATGAGTGTAACAGTTCAATTTTTTAATTTATATCTGCAGGTTTGACGTCATCTGTTCCCAGGCACTCTCCAGTAGTTAGTCTCTGTAGATGTCACAGGACAGGAGGTTGAAATTAGCAGCTGAATTTGCAAGTGGATCTTTTCTCTGTCCAGGCAAAGACTCAGTCCAGGCAAAGACTGTCCAGGGGGCCAGATAGTGCCTGCGTTCTTTCTGAAAAACTGGAAACTTAAGCTAGATGCTAGTGCAGACACTGTTGTTAAACAATATTGTTGCTTACTATTGACTGGGTCCCAGAGAAAATGTTTCTAGACCTGTATTAAATTCTGATAGCTTTAATTATTTTCAGGGGAAGCTATAGGCTTCCTTTCTAGATTTATATTCTAGAAGTTCTATCATTTAAGAAATATTATAAAGGGAGTGTGGGCAGAGAAAATCCATCCTGTTTTTAGGATGGCAAAGGGCTGTAGTCTCTGCCTATAGGAAAAGATGAAATTTTTATGCTACCTTGACTCCAGGTGATACAATTGACTGGTTAGATTCTACAGTTTTAATTTTTGGAAAAGATCAGATTAAATAGTGGGATTTACCTGAGCAGATCAGGTTTTTGGAGCTTCAAGAGACTTCCTATCACCTGCTTGGGAAAGCACTTAAGTATTTTATTTATTTTTTAAAGCAATTATGCAATATGCTGTAGATAAATATACAATACACAAATTATGGTATAGCTATTTTTGAAGCTAGAAATATAAGGAAAATAAAAGAAGCAAAAATTTTTGCCATAATTGCAAGTTAAATTGAATTTAGTTATACATAAGATCATTATTCTATACTTAAAAGAAAAAAGAAAAATATTTTTATAGTTAGGAAAATCACAAAATTGACATAACTGATGATTTTGTTTCTTTTTAAATAAAGGAAAGCAAATTTATTGAAAAAATCATTGAAAGAAAATAGAGAGAGGAAAAATTTATTTTTTAAATGGAAAGCTAAGTAGCAAGTAATACTGCCAGTCTTACTTAGGAAAAACTTTAATGCTATGCTGAGAGAAAACACAGCTGAATTACATTACTGTTATTTTCTCACTTTAATTTTCAGGGTAAGATTTTCCTGGTAAGTTAGATCAGTAGTTGTGTTAAAACTTTGTTACTTATGACCAGTTTGTTACAATCAGTAAGTAACTTCCACTTTAACCAAGAGGATTGGGACTTAAGTCCTCTAAAGATGCATATCATTTAGTAAGATACAGAAAGTTAGTTTCACTTTACATGTTAACTTTAAATTTTATTTTTAGATAGCTGAATAATTTTATGTTATGCTCTTTAGCATAAATTTAGTAAGATTGGAGAAATCTCCATTGACGGGTATAAAGTCCCTAGTTGGGTTAAATTTCTGTTTGCAAGAAGATTAATCTGGACTGCAGAGAAGGCTTTTTGTTTATACACATGCAAACTAATATAACCATTAAGTATCACAATAACTAAAGAACATTGGAGATGCCAAGAGGCAAAATTTTGTCAAAATTTACAGAATACACATTAAATTTTAAAAATTGCAATTTGGTTATAAGTTATGTAGCTCTGATTTTATGAGCACTGTAGCATGAGTTTAAGAGCATCTCAATACCTAATTCCTAGAATTTTTCTATATAAAATATTAGATGATTTTCAATTAAGAAAAATAATTCAGTTTGATCACGAATATCATAAATTCACTATTTTTTATTTTTTATTTATTTTTATTACATTTTTGTTTCTAATTTTTTATTTTTATTTTTAATTTTTATTTATTTATTTATTTTTTTATTTAAACACCTTGATTACATACATGATTGTGTTTGGGTTTCAGTCATGTAAAGAACACCACCCATCACCAGTGCAACATTCCCATCACCAATGTCCCAAGTCTCCCTCCTCCCCACCCGACCCCCGCCTGTACTCTAAACAGGCTCTCCATTTCCCTCATACATTCTCATTATTAGGACAGTTCAAAATGTAGTTATTTCTCTAACTAAACTCATCACTCTTTGTGGTGAGCTTCCTTTCTAATCTTTCATGACCATATTTATGTTGATAACCAAAAGTCACTATATATAATAACATTTTATTTTTTGTAAAGAATGTAAATTCACTCCAATGGTTTTATGCTCTAAATGCAACCAGTGGGAGTGGAGGTAGGTTTTAAATTAAGTAGTAGTTATGTCTGAAAATAATTTTACACTGATTGGCTGAAAATCAATGGCCTGATTAATTAGCTTTCATGCCATTAGCTACTAGAATTAAAGTTTTTAGAGTTTGGGGACAGGTCCCCTTTTACCAAAAAAAAAAGTACTTAAATCTGGTAAAATTTGAGGGCATCCTTTGAAGGTGAATTACACCTCAACTAGATTAAGACCAGTGCTGACAGGTGGTGTACGCCAGTTTATTAAATTAGTATTTAAAACTTACATTAAGGCTCAAAGGTGGAAATTATGAAAACCGTCCTTATTTATAAAAAATAATATTAATATAGAGAATCAATGCTAGATGTTTATTAAAGACACTTAGTTGCCTAGATCTACTATTTTTAGGATGACAATAAAGTATCATTATAATTAGATAGCATTTCTAAAATTATTCTGACCAATGGTAATAGCACACTTTAATAAAGTTATTATATGACCAAGATTAAATTTAAAGCTGTCAATGAAATTAAGTGTTTAACATTATGCACTCACAAAATTAGAAATATTGTTCAAACAATTCTTAATTTTTTAAAGCCTTTAATAGAAAGTTGGAGAACTTTGGAAACTTTAAAAAACCCAGACCTTATTTCCTTAAACAGTGGGCTCCCTGGGGAGATCCTTTCTCCTTCAGGGAAATGAGCAAGATCTAAGACCTTGAAGCGCTTGGATTTAAAAGTGAAGTACATTTTTTCTTTGCTTTTCTCTGAGGCCAGGTTTGACCTAGGAAAGGCTGCTGGTTAAAGTTTACATATTTATGATATACCTAGTCATAGTAAAAAGCACTCACTGTTTCAACACACGATTCCAAACATACAATCTCAATGCATACTCATACGAAGTTTCAGATACATACAGCACATAAATTGACAAAAGATGAGTTACAGATAAAAGATATGAGAGATGAGAAAAATATGTGGGAAATTTTTGGACATCTCCAAACTTTCCCGCGAAAACTTTGCTGGCTATTTATCAGAAAGAAATTGCTTTTGAAAAACAGCCAGCAGAGTTCGAGTTGCAGTTTTTGAGTTTTGATATACAGAGCTACTCTACACATCCCCATCACAAATGTGGTGGGCTTTTTCTGGAAATAGAAGTGCACTATTCTAAACCAGGACTCTGTTGGGAAAACTATCTAGCCACACATTGGAAAGGCAGGACGAAGAGCCATGTGGGCATAGCTGGTGGAAGAGCATAGTGGAATTGTTCTGATGTGGTACTGGGCATGCAAGCAGTAGCTTGGACAGAAAGACAGAGTGATAGCACTTTAAGAATGTTTTCAGTCTTACCCTGGGAAGTGGCAAGTTGACCCAATCCCCAAGATCAACTCTTGCTTTCCACCAGAAAGCTGAGGGAAAACATCAGGGTTGTTGACTTTATTTTCCCTACATCCCACTTCACAGCCATAGTGGAAGTTCAGAGCTCTGGTGAAAAAGTTGGCATAAGGTACTTGTGTTGAAGTGATTAAGTGAGAAGCTGGTAGAGTGATCTTGACAGGATGGAAAATAAGATGAAGCTATTGTATCTATTTACAACTCAACCATAGAGATAGTATTGGTGAGTTAGAAAGATTGATTCACTACAGAAATACATCTAATAGCTAACCCTATCTTGAGAGATGTTTAGTGTAATAGTACATTGCTGGGCATGTTCAAGATTGTGGAGATGAAGGGATTATATATTGCATGCTTGTGTCCTCTCCCATCTCATGTCTTCAATCACTTGTCACCAGTGTGACAACATAGTGATGTGAGAGGTAATTAGATGATGAAAGTGGAGCCCTCATGGAATGGTTAATCTTCTTACAAAAAATACCGTATTTTTTGGCTTATAAGACGACTTTTGGGTGCCGGAGAGATAGCATGGAGGTAAAGTGTTTGCCTTTCATGCAGAAGGTCATCAGTTCGAATCCCAGCATCCCATATGGTCCCCCAGTGCCTGCCAGGAGGAATTTCTGAGCATGGAGCCAGGAGTATCCCCTGAGCCATGCCAGGTGTTACCCCAAAACCACAAAAAAGGACGACTTTTGAAACGAAAAAAAAGTCAACCAAAAATCGGGGTTCGTCTTATATGCTGAGTATATCCCGAAAAATGTTTTGATATGCCGCTAAATGAAAATCGTCTGGATAGTGCCACGAAATAAATTTTCCAACTCTGTCCTGCACCAATCACTGCAAGGCTCCTCGGACCACCTCTCTAACTCAGCCAATCCAAGCAGGCTTTTTATGTATGCAAATTATAGAATGTTCTGTACCCAAATTTACACTGTAAAAAGCCTGCTCAGATTGGCCAGAGTCAGAGAGGAAGTCTATTACAGTATAACCTTTGAACCTTTGCTTGTTGTGATTGGCTCACTGTGGTACATACAGCTGCATCACAGGAAATTTCTGTCTGATACAGCGATTATAGGCCTAAACCTATGTTTTAACTGTAAAATTAGGAAGTCATCTTATACGCAGAAAAATACAGTAACCAGATGAGATAGAGAGAATGTAGAGAGTTGCAAGAGCTTGTCTTCCATGCTGCCAACCTTGGTTTGATTTCTAGCACCTTATACATGAGCACTGAAGGGGTGTGGTTCAAATTTTCATTTCCCCCCCAAAATGAAAAGGTTGCTTTATTTATTTTCTTCTTAGCATATACATATATAAGTAAATATAATATATAAGGTAATGAGAAAAGAAAAATAGTGGATGGGACCTAAAGGCCAAGTGGTCTCTGGAGTATTGAATGAAAAAAATGGTCAGATTTAAAATCACAAGCCAAAGTCAACAATAAAAGAATCAAGAGACCCAAACTAAAACAAGCTAAACATGACATGGACCTGTTACAGGGCACTAAGGGTGGAATTATGGGATACATGCAGGGAACTGTGATGGAGGGAGGTCAACAATGTTTGTGGTAATGTTAATTCACTGTCACTCTATTCCTGAAATAAAACTGTGAAATATGTGTAACTCACAATGGTCTCAATTAAAAATTTAAAATATGGGGCCGGGCGGTGGCGCTAGAGGTAAGGTGCCTGCCTTGCCTGCGCTAGCTTTGGACGGACCACGGTTCGATCCCCCGGTGTCCCATATGGTCCCTCAAGCCAGGGGCGACTTCTGAGCGCATAGCCAGGAGTAACCCCTGAGCGGTACCGGGTGTGGCCCAAAAACAAAAAAAAATTTAAAATATGTATATGTAAGGAAATATATATAATCCTATAAGGATATAGATGAATATATATGTAAAGCAAGAATAGCACTCTCTTAGTTCAGGAACTTTCAGCACTTTGATCTGGGACTTCTCAGTTCATGTGAGAAATTAGTATTTGGTCTGTACATTACTCAGTTTAAGATCATTTATCATATCAGTCTAAATTACTAAGATGATTGGGAGGGGCAGGTGCGAGGAGAGAAGGAAAAGATAGATTGAATGTAGATTCTATTATATAATTTTCCTGGATGAAAGCAGTATCAGGGGCTGGAGAAATAGCACAGTGGCGTTTGCCTTGCAAGCAGCTGACGCAGGACCTAACACCTTGGTTCGAATTCCGGCGTTCCATATGGTCCCCCATGCCTGCAAGGAGCTATTTCTGAGCAGATAGCCAGGAGTAACCCCTGAGTATCACTGGCTGTGGCCCCAAAAATAAAAATAAAAAAGCAGTATCAGATTAGAACTAAAAATGAAGAGGACAATTTGTGGGACTTAAACATAAACAATGATATAGCAACAAAGGGTCAAAGGCAGTACAATGGGAGAACTGATCCAAAATACTGAGTTGGTAGGGAGATAGAATCAACAAAAAGGGGACATTGGACTTCTTAGGTGATTGAGTGGGTACACTAGTGATAGGTGTGATGTTGGAATTGTGTGTATTGGAAGTGTTAGTAAAATAATATTGTAGATCACAGAATCTCATCAGTAAAATAAAATGAAGAGGACAAAGAGCTGTATGACGAGAAAGAAGAACTTGAAGAAAAAAAAACAAAGATAAAGACATAAGATGATATTCTGGTAGTTATAGAGGGGAAATATTCTCTATAGAGTAAGTTAAATAGGTCTGCAAGATGAAAAGGTAATATCACTTGAATGCTCAAAAATGACATCATGTATTGTATGACATATGTACTAACATTTTATAATCTTTAAATGCTGATGAAAAATAAGTAAAGTCCAAGTCTTGATAAGATAAAGGTAAAAGTACCAGTATCAATATTAAGTGTAAATTGTTGATTAAAGTAGAACAAAATAGAGTGTAAGAAAGGAAGAAATAAAGGGGGCATGATATAAGAAATGAGCATTATAATAAATATTTGTGGTGAGAATGACATAAATTACAGAGGAGTGTCAACATTTTTTGCTTTTGTTTTTGCTTTTGCTTTTTTGTTTTCTTTTGGGGGGTCACACCTGGCAGTGCTCAGAGGTTACTTCTGACTCTATGCTCAGAAATTGTTCCTGACAGGCTCTGGGGAACTATATGGGATGCTGGGATTCAAATCACCTCCCTTCTGCATGCAAGGCAAACACCCTATCTCCATGCTATCTCCTCGGCCCTTGCTTTTGCTTTTAAGTCAAATCTGGTTGTTCTCAGGTCTTGGGGGTGCTTGATATCACTTTTGGTGAAGATGGGAGTGCATATGGTGTATTGAGATCAAATTTCATCAGCTGCATGCAAGGTTAGTGTCCTGTTCACCATATTATTGCTCCAGTTCTAAACCAAGATTCTTTTAAACTCATCAGAGAACTATTGGTATAGGACAAACAAGTCACCTGCACTCTATGGAAGAACAGCCAACTTCAAAGAGCACAGGGGTGTGGGCACATCTTACCTGGAGTTGATGTTAGGTACATAAAGAGTAAGGAAAATACAGCTTAATTTTAAATGAATTACTGAAGATATAGTATGAGCTGTTGTGAAGGAATAGTTAACTCTTGGGACTTGCAGACATCTTGTGACTCCAAACCCAGATGGAGACTGCTTCACTGAGAAGGCCTCCCTCCTGGTGCATGCCTGAAGTTGAGAAATGTACACAACAATGATGGATGGATGGATGGATGGATGGATGGATGGATGGAAGGACTGAGAAAGGGAATGGCTTAGCTCCCAATAGTTCCTTGAACCCTATCTTTAAATTGCTGACAGACATGACAAAGACAATTCTTTGTTTTTTGTAGCAGAGTGATGATCCATTACAAATACTGTTTTGCTAGAAACTGCTAGAAACATCTGTGAGGGGGAATTAGCTTTATCCTAAGCAAGGCTCACTGCTGAGGTTGAATCGGGCCAAGTTGGGGAATGGAGAAGCATCACACACTTCCAGGAAGTGTAGGGAGGTGGTCAAAACCACCACTTGAAGAGGATGAACATCTTTACTCTTTTTGTCTATTTTAATTTGGGGTTTACATGGCAGAACTTGGGAACTCCTCCCACCTCTGTGTTCTAGGTCACTCCTGGCATTGTTTGGAGAACCATGCAGTGGATTTGATTCATGAGGACATTGTTGAAGATCTTTGTGTCTATGTTCATTAGGGACATTGGTCTTTCAAACTCATTTTTAGAAATGTGCCTGTATGCTTTTGGTATCAAAACGGTCTCATAGAAGCTTTAGCAGGATGGAGAGGGAGGGAGAAGAGAGAGATTACAGCAGGTAAGGCACTTGCCTTGTGAATGGCTGACCTGAGTTTAATCCCTGACAGCCGGTAGGGTCCTCCAAACTTACCTGGGTGATTCTAAAATGCAGAGTTAGGAGTAACCCCTGAATACAATGTGGTCCAAAAACAAAAACAAAAAGAAAGTGTAATGGAGAATTCTATTTCTTAAACTTTCTGGAAGAACCTGTGAGAGAGACAGGAAGTAGGACTTCTAAGAAGGCTTGGAAGAAGTTTCTAGAAGCCCATCTACATCAGCCCTTCCTTGTTTTAAGGAAGACTTTTGATTCCCATTACTATTTTCATAGAAATTGGTATCTTCAGGTGTTCTGAATCATTCAAATTCTTAGGCATATCAGGAAGTAATAAAATAGTAAAATTTATTTATTTATTTTATTTATTTATTTAAATCTAGATTCTCCAATTACATGGTAAAAAGAATTTTATAATGTGCTCAGATGATTATTTAAAGTTCTGTGGTGCCTTTTTTAGTTGCTCCCCTTTTTTATCACTGATTTGATTTATCAGAGTTTTCTCTCTTTGTTTCTAATTATTATTGAGTTGTTGGTTAAAACCACTTACTTCTCTTGTAATTCTTTTTAATTTTAATTTCTCTTTAATTTTCCTTAAATTTATTGGCATTAGCTTTCTAATTTGGTTGGGCCTACATTTGACGTTTTTTGTTTATATTTATAAAATTGCTTACTGTATAGCAGTTCTTTGTGCGAACACTTCCAGAGCTCTGTTTTGATTTTAGCAGGTCACTCCCATGTACTACTTCACTGTGCCACTCATAAAATCTTTTGTTTGCTTTAGCTTTTGTTTTCCTTTACTGGGTGGGGGCAAACATGGGAGTGCTCAGGGATTACTCCTAGCTCTGCACTGCAGGCTCACTCCTGGTCAAACCCAGGTCAACAGTGTGCAAGGCACATACCTACCATCCTTTATTCTGGCCCCTCATTGCTTCTGACTTTTTCACATTTTTGAAGCAGTGTGATTCCCAAGAGACTCTTCCCCAACAACTGGGCATGGCCTCTGGCTCCACCTCCAAGCTTCTTTTTGAGAAAGTGGAATTAGCATAGTTTGTACCTGTTAAGCACCATTGTTCAGTTTGGGGGGTGTTGTCAGAGAGTTTTTTTTTTTTTTGGTTCCTCTGCAAGTCTTATCTGACAACCAGATGAGAAGAGCAAGAAACATCACAATGAGGTATGTTCTCTATTAGTGCTTTCATTGTTTCTTTATAATAGAGTCATTGCCCTCTTCTAAATGTTAAGTCTTCTGGATTCTGACAAGTTCGATTCTAATGTCGCCCCTCATACTATAGAAATACCACAGCCTTGCCTGTTAATTAGTGTTTTCCCTGATCCTCACTCACTTCATTCTTAATGTCTGACTCATGCTCTGGAATTGCCAGAGTTGATGGCTATTTAGTATGTTGATAGTTATTAACTATGTTCATAGCCATATTTAATGGATCTATCCTAACCTCAATGCAGTCTTCTATACTCTCTTCCACCTGAACAGTCTGATTTTTATTTCATTATAATGGCAAATAATTTTGGTCTTTCTAAAATGTTGGCTTTCTTGAAGGAGTAGTAGTTGTAGAGTCTGTAAGAATTAACAATAGAGCCCCTTATCTGAGTTGGGTCTTGAAAAAAGACAATACCAAGCTGGAAGGCAAAATTAAAACTGCCTGAAGTTAGGATAAATATTGATAAATGTATGTGTGTATGCATGCATGTATGCATGTATAAATGTATATGTATGTATCTCAGGATATCCTAATTGCCATGAATTGTTTATTTTGGTTATTTTCAGAAACAGCAATTTTATCTCAAAAGGGGACTTCCCTGATGGGTTGTAAATAAGAATTAAGGAAAACACCACAGGATCCATTACCCATGAGAAAAGGGAGCAATTAAGACAAGCTTGTAAATTGGATTATGTCTCAAAATGTTCACCAGGGAGTCTAGGAACCCTACCCTTTGTAAGCTTTATAATAGAAATATAGTAGGAATGTGGCCTACACTTCCCTGCCTCTATGTATTTAAGGTATACTTAGAGACAGTTCAGGATCCCAGGTCTCTTTGGCCTATGACCTATCTAATAAATTTTCTGGGTTTTTTTCTCACCCTAAACTTTCTATTCTTTATCTCTGGTGTCTTTGTATCTCTGTGGTTCCGGCCTAACAGTAGCTATTTGATGACTATTTTACCCGGGTAATTATCTTCTGAAATCCATAGGAAAACAAAATTATGTCAGACTGGCATGAGTTTGGCACATTTTATGCAGTGAAATAAATATTATCCATATATCTTAAACATTTTACTTCTATCTAGATATTTACCAAAGAAAAATTAACTTTACCCACAATAGAGTAAACAATAGTTGTTCATGGCTTTATTTATAATAAACAAAACTAGAAATAATCCAAATGTTCTGAACTAGGGGGATGCATAAACAGATTTTGATACATCAATACATTAGCATAAATTCAGTTATGAAAATGAATTAACTATAGTTATTCTATACTTAATGGTGAGGTCTTTGGAACTGCAATTTTTAAGAAAAGTGGCTTATAATGAAAGTGACTTATCTCACATAATACTTTTTTCAACATTAATGGGGATTTCTGTCTTCCTCCCAATAATGTTAGGGCACAGTAGCATTGAATGAATTAAAGAAATTACTCTACTGGTACTTGAAAATAAATGAAGAGGGTTAAGTGAAGGAGCTAATTACATAAATGATATAAACTAAGTAAAAAAGAAAATCAAAGTCCAAAGCAGACACTTTCAGACAGGCAATATTGCAGGAATTTAAAGGAAGTTAATGGCTTTCAGGTCTTAAAGATAGAAGGCAAACATTGCTAACTAGTATAGGGACATTTCTTAGTAATGATAGCTCTTTTTAATACCTTGACTGTGGTCAAAGTTATAAAGCAAATGTGTGAAACTATGTAAAAAAACACACCCCCAAGTTAATTAATATCACTGCACTTTGAGTATATCTTAATAAAAATATGAGTTTAGGTTTTAATTCTAGAATGTGGTTCTTGTGAGGAAGGGAACTAAACCACTGTGGCTCTTGTGGCTGGAGTGATAGTTCAATAAGTAGGGTACTTGCTTTGCATACAGCCAACTCCGATTTGACCCCTGACATCCAATATGTTACCCTGAGACTGCCAAGCATTATTTCTCAGTGCACAGCCAGAAGTCACTCCTGAGCATCACCAGGTATGGTCCAAAAACAGACAAACCAAATCACTTCTTTAGTTGTCTTCTTTCCTCAAAATCTGTTTCCATCACTGCTATTCAGCTATTTTTTTTCTCTGCCCTTTCCCACTTAGTTTTTTGACATCTGTGTGACATTTTGTAAATTGACCTTAAGTACTAGTATTCCTATGACAATGCTGAAAGGACAAAACTAATACACTGCACTGTGATCCAAAAAGTTACTCTTTAATATTGAATATTTCACCATTCATTTGGCTTTGCCCAAGCACTTTTCTCAGATTTTCCATAACTTGCTCTAACAAGAAGCCATGGGCTAAGTGATAGCTGAGACCCCCTCAAGCTAGCATTCTACATGATTTTTCTTAAAATCCGATTTCACATATTGGAATTAAAATAGGGGCCTCATCATTTCTAAAGTCATGTTTTTATCCAAGAATCCTATTTTCTAATTCATTATCATGGATTATTCATGCATATAAATTTCTTCAGGCATATTTATTTTATTTTTGCTTCACATTAAGACCTTATTCAGAACTTTGATCTTTATGGATATAACCTACTTCAGCAAAAAATCTGTTGAAAAGCAAGGCCACATAATTGATGATAATTTGATAACCTGAAGTTACAAAGTTCATCTGCAAGTGGGAAGCTTAATTTTAACCTAATATTTGCCACTCTTTCAGATTCAATCTTCAGATTAGCAAGTACCTATTTAACACACTGTATGTTTGTATCAATAAGTGGGAATATTTTAAAATTTGTGTGGTCTAAAATTCCAATTTTATTTTTTAAGTAGGAACACATCAGAAACCATTACAGTTCCATTATCAATCAGCATGAAACTAATATTATAGAATGTGCTATTACAGTGGCTCTCAAAGTGCTTTACACCATGCTTCAAAAGAAAAATAATGCTTTCATACATTTTTGGGACTAATTGACAGAAGGGGCTCAAGGTATTTAATCAGCCTACGCATTGCTGTTGCCTCAGAGGCCAACCAACCAACTTAATAGATATCTTCACATGCCTGTAAACCATTTAAAACACATTATCTTGGGGCCAGAGCGATAGGACAGCAGGTAGGGCATTTGCCTTGCACGTGGCTGATCCGGGTTAAATCCCCAGAATCCCATATGGTCCCCAGAATCTGCCTGGAGTAATTTCTACACTCAGAACCAGGAGTAATCCCTAATTGCAGCTGGGTGTGGTCCAACCTCCCCAATAAATAAAATCTATTCTCTATCCTGGACTATATTCTCACTCAGTCACTAGGGCACTGCTATTTATATATAATAACTTTATATGTAGATGGAAATACCATAAGAAAAGTGTGTTGGGGCCAGATGGCACAGTGGGGAGGGCATTTGCCTTGCATGGGACTGACCTGGGTTTGATCTCATTCTAGGTGACCTAGCCCCTCTGATTAGGGTCTCATTGGCTTGAGATGCTCAGTCAGAATTCACTTTGCACAAGACTTGGCCAACATGAACAACATCCAGCTGTTTTCCAGTGTTGCCTATGAGTCCGAGAAGATCTCAGCTGTGTGTCTGGAGGACAGGTATGAGAAAAGAAATCAATGTGTTCTTTTTATTTTATTTACCATCCAATTTCACTTGCTAGTTTGTTTCATTCCCTAATCAGGAAAACTGTTGCTTATTTGGGCAATGATTACAGTCGCAGATGATAATGTTGACTTCAAATTTTAAAAATACATTTCCTTAATCATCTATTAAGAAGTTCACCTCTATTTCAAGTATGTTGAGTGTTTTGTTTTGTTTTGTTCTCATAAATGCTATTTGGTTTGCCAAGGGCTTTACCCCCTCTTATCAAGGAAATGGTAATTTTGGTAATGTTTCTGATGATTTTGTTACTGTGTGTTATTTTCATTGATTTATTTTAAAGTCCAGTCACTGTTGCATTCCTACAATAAATTCACGTTGCATGATCTTTTTTAAATACACCACTAAATTTGGAATTTTTTTTCAGTTACTTGTCTGCATTTAGAAAGGTTATTGGTTTGTAGCTTTCTTGTGCTGAAAATTTCTGTTTGGGGTTTGGGGCACTGCTAGCTAATTCGAATGACTCATCTTTGTAAAATCTTGAGATAAATTAATATTTATTCTTCTTGAAATTATTTTGTGGAATTCACCCAGTGAAACTAACTGCTCCTAGGATTTTTTATCAGGAAGATCATGGTTGCTAGTTCAGTGTCTCTAAATATATAGTTCTCTTCAGAATTACACATTTTTGACTCTGATTTGGTTGATTATATTTAGTAAATTTTTATCTAGGATAAATGACTTATTGGTGTATTACCATTCATAGTACTATTTTATTTTGGACTCATAATTAGTAACAACTCCACTTTATTTCTGACCTAAGTGGGCCAGAGAGATAGCACAGTGGTAGGGTCGTTGCCTTGCTTGCAGATGGACGCAGATGGATCTAATCCCAGCATCCCATATGGGCCTAAGTAATTTGATTCCTGTATGTTGGGGGCTTTCTACCTAAAGATTTCTCAAGCCCCCTAAGCTTCGTTCATATATTTTGGGTCTCTTTAATTAGGGGTGCACATGTTAGTAATTATTATCTCTTCTTGGGTGATTGCCATACTTTTAAATGTATACTGTCCTTCAAAGATTCTATAACAGCTTTTGACTTAAAGTATTTAATGTGAAAAGAGCTAACGACTCAGTTTTCTTTAGGGTTGTGAAACATTTCCTTTTTATGAACTTATTTTGTTGGACGCAAAGGTGTCTTATAAAGAACACATTGTGGAATCAGTTTTCTTTTTTTGCCATAATAAAATTTTATTACTTTTATAATCAGCATTTAGCCAATGCTTATTGGAAACAAAATTTTTTTCTAATTATTATCAAGTATCTTGATAACTTTTGAGTGGTGTCATTCAGGAAAACTTCATTGGGAAATGCTGAATAATCAGAATATAAAATACACATAAGGCTATCATGAAAAAGCATATTTTCTAAACACAGTATTAGCTTTCACCAAAGGCTTTAAACAAGACAAAACCAGATATTTTTTAAAAATGGGATGAATATATATTATAAAATATGATTGAAATTTTTGACATAACTAAAAACTAACATCTATGAAAATATGTGTGTTTTATTATTTTAAGGGACATGTTATTTATTTTTTGTCTTTTTTATTTAAACAACTTTATTACATACATGATTGTGTTTGGGTTTCAGTCATGTAAAGAACACCTCCCATCACCAGTGCAACATTCCCATCACCAATGTCCCAAATCTCCCTCCTCCCCACCCAACCCTCGCCTGTACTCTAGACAGGCTTTCTATTTCCCTTGTACATTCTCATTATTAGGATAGTTCAAAATGTAGTTATTTCTCTAACTAAACTCATCCCTGTTTGCAATGAACTTCATGAGGTGAGCTGTAACTTCCAGCTCTTTTCTCTTTTGTGTTTGAAAGTTATTATTGCAAGAATGTCTATATTTTTCTTAAAATCCATAGAGTGAGACCATTCTGTGTCTTTCTCTCTCTCTCTCTCTCTCTGACTTATTTCACTCAGCATGACAGATTCCATGTACATCCATGTATAGGAAAATTTCATGACTTCATCTCTCCTGACGGCTGCATAGTATTCCATTGTGTATATGTACCATAGTTTCTTTAGACATTCATCTGTTGAAGGGTATCTCTGCTATTTCCAGAGTCTTGCTATGGTAAATAGTGCTACAATGAATGTAGGTGTAAGGGAGGGATTTTTGTATTGTATTTTTGTGTTCCTGGGTATATTCCTATGAGTGTTATAGCTGGGTCGTATTGGAGTTGGATTTCCAGTTTTGGGAGGAATATCCATATTGCTTTCCATAAAGGTTGAACTAGACGACATTCCCAACAGCAGTGGATAAGAGTTCCTTTCTCTCCACATCCCCGCCAACACTGCTTGTTCTCATTCTTTGTGATGTGTGCCAATCTCTGGGGTGTGAGGTGGTACCTCATAGTTGTTTTGATTTGCATCTCCCTGATGATTAGTGACGTGGAGCATTTTTTCATGTGTCTTTTGGCCATTTGTATTTCTTCTTTGTCAAAGTGTCTGTCCATTTCTTCTCCCCATTTTTGAAGGGATTAGATGTTTTTTTTCTTGTAAAGTTCTGTCAGTGCCTTGTATATTTTGGATATTAGCCCCTTATCTGATGGGTATTGGGAGAATAATTTCTCCCACTCAGTGGGGGGCTCTTGTATCCTGGGCGCTATTTCTTTTGAGGTGCAGACGCTTCTCAGCTTAATATATTCCCTTCTGTTAATCTCTGCTTTCACTTGCTTGGAGAGTGCAGTTTCCTCCTTGAAGATGCCTTTAGTTTCAATGTCCTGGAGTGTTTACCTACGTGTTGTTCTATATATCTTATGGTTTCGGGTCTGATATCGAGGCATCTGACTTCCAGCAGAGTTCCGGAATCAGTTTTCTAATCTTTTCAATTTTTTTATGCCAACCTGTCCCTTTCACTTGGAAAATAATTTTTTACGTAAAGCAGAATTTTGAAGGTACTGAGGATGGGGATGGAGAAAATAAGAAAGAGAATAACTAGTAATGTGCTCAAGAGAAAGTCTGTGCTTCTCCAAAAGCAGAGAGCCCTGAAACACTATCCAGCTTCATGAAAGTAGGAAATTCTAGAGCTCACATGAGGGTACCATGTTGTTAGGTAGCATGTACCTAAAAACACAGGTACTGGAAATTTTTATTCTTTTGCATTTAAGGAATTATTGAAAAACAACTACCATTTTTCTATTTGGTTTACACATTTATATATGTCACCTCACAGTTCCTCTAATAATGTTCATTATTGTTATTTTTATTTTCTTCTATACCTTGATTACCTTGGGATTCCTTCTTGTGTTTTTTTTTCGGGCCACACCCTTTTGATGCTCAGGGGTTACTCCTGGCTAAGCGCTCAGAAATTGCCCCTGGCTTGGGGGGACCATATGGGACTCCAGGGGATCGAACCACGGTTGCCATCTTTCCTTGGCTAGTGCTTGCAAGGCAAACACCTTACCCCTAGCACCACCTCGCCGGCCCCGGGATTCCTTCTTAATTTTTTGTATTTTATTTTTTATGTTTTTGGTTTTTGGGTCACACCTGGCAGCGCTCAGGGGTTACTCCTGGCTCTATGCTCAGAAATCGCCCCTGGCAGGTTCAGGGGACCATATGGGATGCCAGATTGGAACCACCCATCTTCTGCATGCAAAGCAAATGCCTTACCTCCATGCTATGTCTCCAGCCTAAGGGATTCCTTCTTATTTTAAAAATTATTTATTGGGCCTGGAGGGATAGCACAGAGGTGTTTGCCTTGCAAGCAGCCGATCCAGGACCAAAGGTGGTTGTTTCGAATCCTTGTGTCCCATATGGTCCCCCGTGCCTGCCAGGAGCTATTTCTGAGCAGACATCCAGGAGTAACCCCTGAGCATTGCCGGGTGTGACCCAAAAACCAAAAAAAATTATTTATTGAGTGGTTGTCCAGAGTAATATAAGTAATATCTCAAAGGACTAACACCATAGAATATATTAATAACTACCTGGTTCAATAATTTACAAATGGCATCTGTCTCATTCCAATGTTCACCTTACCATAATGCTATTTTTGTAGACTTACATTGTATACCTATCAATTTAGATTTAAATTTTTAGCATTTTACTTCTCTTTTAAATCACATGGTAAAATAAATTCACACAAAATGCTAAATTAAAAAAATTATATAGTTACCTTTTCCGGTGATGTTTTAATACTTTATACAGAATTGTCTAGAATGCTGCCAATTTAGGTTAAAGGACTACCTTAAATATTTGTTGCCTTACTGTCACCTTTATTTTTATTTTACTTTATTGAAACCATTTATCTTATTGTGATCTACAAAGTCCTTCATAGTTGAATTTCAGATGTACAGTGAATCAGGGCCATTCCCACCACTAGTGAACCTCCCTCTACCGATGAACCCAGAGTGTATCCTATACCACCTCCCTTTGCACCCTGGCCTGCCAGTATAAAAGGCCTATTTTAAGTTAGGTTGTTAAAGTTTAGGTCTCTTGATTCTATTGTAATTGACTTTGGCTTGGATATTGAATTCTGTCCTTATTTTTTCCTTACCAATGCATCTGAGATCACTTGGCCCTTGGTCCCAGCCTCCCTTTTATCCTTACTGCTTAACTTTTTAGAAAAATGCAGAAATCTGTGTTGTCACCTTTATTTTTGAAGACTGGGGTCTCAGTTTTATAATTTATGTTCTCCAGTGTTCTTTTATCTAAGTATATTAAATATGTAATCTGTCTGCCTTCTAACTATCATGACTTGATGAGAAATCAACTACTAAACTTGCTGTTGATTTTTTTGTACTTAATGAATCATTTTTGCTGCTTTCATGATTGTCTTAAACTTTAGCTTTTGGCAAATAAATTTTGATGTGTCTAGCTATCAATCTCAGTTTATACTAGTTTGAGGTCATTAAACTTCCTGGAGTAAAGATCGTTACAAAAATCAGAAAGATTTCAACACTGGAATTTTTTAATAGTCATCCCTAAAAGTCAACCATGAGCATTGTCATTTGTTGAGCTATTCCCTACCCCTCTGCCCTGCCCAAAATAGTGCTTCCTTCATCATCTTACCTTTCTTTCCACGGTTCTTCACTTTGCCTAGTTGGCCTCATTAATGATGTCCCTAAGGTCTTTTTTATTTTGCTTCATTACTATTCTTCTGTGTCTGACAGAATAAGCTCAGCTGTGCATGTACTTGCTCACCAAAACTTTCTCCTTCCTTCAATCATATAATTGTAAAGCCCACTAGCTAACTATTTATTTCAGCTAATTTTCCTTCAAACCTATTATTTCTGTCATGTTCCTGTTTAATAATTATCTGTAATATTCTCAATTTAATGAAACCTATCTCATTATTTCTATATATTCTTTTTAGTATGTAGACATGGTTGTCTTCATTTCCTTTTACATATTTTAAATATCTGACTTAAAGCCTTTGCATCAAAATTTAATGTTTGGGCTTCATCAGATGGTTTGTGTTAGTTTTTCTTCCTATATATGGGCTATACTTTTATTTTTTCAAAAAGCTTTCTAATAATATTGGTTGGTAAACGAACATGTTGAACTTCATTGTTTCATATTTTTCCCTACTCCAAGTTTGGTTGTTCTGGCTTTGCTGTATTTTGTCTTGTTTGCTTCCTGGTATAGATTCTTTACTATCTGTATGCTTTTATGTGTATTGTCAGGAAATAGTCATCTCTGTTTCTATTATGGTCAGCTAATAAATATTTTTTAAAAGAACCAGACTCCATAACATCCTTTCTTCACCCCAAGAGTGTCTGTGTGACCATGGTATGACCTTAACACATAACTATGCAGATCACAAATCTAACTTTGTCTTTTTACTGCTTCCTCTATGCTTCAAATTAGTAGGAGGAAAAAAGGCATCCTTCCTCTTTGCTGAGTGTGTGCAGTATCCTAAACATGTGCCTGGCCTTCTAGAATTCCAGACCTTCAATGTTTACATTGCCCTTGGGAACAACTACTTCACTCTTTCCTCCTGAAGTACTAACTGTCTCTATAAATTGCCCAAGTAGAGTTATATATCATTCAATTCAGGCAGAGTCAACCTAAACATGAGGCTGTGGTTGCAAGCCAAATAATCTCTGTGGCTAGGTCAGTTAGCCTAGGCCAATTCCAGTTGAGCTCTAGGCCAATTCTGTACTATGTGAAATAAAGCCAAGATTTTTTAAAGTAATACTTTATAGGGAGCCCTTATTTTATTTATATATACATATTTTATATTAATATTTATGTATAGTTGCATTAATATTATTTATATTTATTTATTATTGTATTATTTATATTTTAGTTATTGTGATTGATATCTGTTCTGCCTTCTCTGATATTAAGTACCAATACTGAGAAGGCATCTGATTATTTTCATGTCTATTGACTGGTAAAAGAGCTAGACTAGAAATTTGAGTATGTGAAAATACCCCAAAACTTTACTGGTCTACTGTTAACACTGTCTTATCGAGGAATGATTGCCAAGTAAAATTTGTATTCCTATAAATGATAAAGTATGTAGTTTTATTTTATTTTTATTTGTTTTAGGTGAGATCCAGCTGTGATCAGGGTTTACTCCTGGCTCTGAGCTTAGAGTTCACTTACACTCAAGGCAAATGTTCTACCTGATATTTTCTTTCTCTCGTTCCATAAATGTTTTTCATTTAAATACATTGTGAAATAGTTGTTCCATTAATTGAATTAATAGTTATGTGTAGAGAAAATATTTGAGATCTATTTTCTTAACAAATTTCAAGTTAGCATATTTTTATCCTGGGGTAATCTTGTTATACATCAGGTCTCTTAGGACTTATTATCTTACAGTGGGGATTTCTACCCTTTGCCAAGTAGTATTACCTTTTTCCTATTTTCATAGCCCCTAGTAGTCACCTTTTGATCTATTTCTCTGAGTTCAACTTTGTTTCCTGTTCAACATACAATGCAATCATATTATATTTGTCATATTATGTCTTTTTATTCCACTTAGCATAGTTCCCAGCTTTAGCTGTATGTTCAGAAACGGCAAGATTTTATTAAGACTGAAAAACAATTTATTGTGTTTATATATGCATTAACATATATTAATATTAATATATAGTAATGGTTGGGGATCATCAGGGCCATTCCCCATGATACTGGGGGCTGGAAGGGGTTATGTGATTCTAGGTATCAAACTGAGATCCTCACATCACACATGAAGACATGAGCTCTGCCATCTGAGTTATCTCCCAATTCCCATATTGCTTTTATAATTCATGCAATAATTTCTACTACCCACATAGGTGTCTAAAGAATGTTTTGACTCATATTTATATATCTACTTATTATCTTTGGAGTTTCATTGGTAATCATTCTATGTGGTGATATTCATTTTATGTTTAATTTACTTTCCCCTAGTGATTCATGATACTGAGCATGTTTTCTAAAGCTCATTAGCCATGCTTATGTCATCTTTGTGTTGGTAGTGGACCTTTGTGGACCCACAACTATTCACCCCAGACTTGCCAGTGAAGTGCTCAGGGGATCTTTGCCAGAAATGAAATAGCTCTTTCTCCACAGCTTATATATAGTTTCCCTTCTCAAAGAAAGTTTAAGAGACAACAGTGAAGCAGTCCCTACTGTGCATGAAAGATGGCTTTATTAAGTTATAATGGTGGGGAGGATTGCCATTAGACTTGGGTGGTACTCTGTGAAAGAAAAGAGAAAAGTGATGGACCCAAAGTTGGGATGAGGAAATTCCAACCATAATTTGGGATACAGGTGACCCCAGAATGAAGTGTATGTAACAGGAGTTATTTTGGCACAGGTGATTTCAAAAATTAACAACCAACCACCTTCTGTTTGAAGTGTAGTGATTTCCAATGCCTTTCATGATTTGATTTCATGAATACTAATTTGGGGACTTTCAGTCAACTTCTTTTTACCATTGTCTCAGGGGACCAAACAGTCTACAATTCCTTCTTCTTTGGTGAATTCAGTTCTGAAGACCAGCTCTCAAGTTGTAATCTTTGTCCAATTGCACAGCTCTTGTTATAGGTGTTTCCCAACTCCCCTAGATTGGGGCTTTCTTTCTAGTTGAAGGTCTTTTATTGAGTTTGGGCAGGGAAAAAGACTCCTATCAGGGGCCTTCGTTCTTGCGTTTCTGCTCCAGGAGGTTCCAGTCTTTAGGTTCCCTTTACTATCCTCACTCAGGAGCCTGGAGTTAGTGAGAGAAATGTCTTGGTTTTATGGCTTTAAGGAGCCTTGACCTGGAAATTATTGTACTTCAGGGAAACTCAGAGATTCCATTTCTTGGTTACCTATTTACTTTGAAAAAAAATATGTCTATTTAGATTATTTCCCATTTTTAGCCAGATTATTTTTATTTGATTTCTCATTAAGTAGTATATATGAGTTCATTATATATTTGGGCTATTAACTGGTTACTGGATGTATGATGTACAAATATTTTCACTTTATTTCTTTGCCTGCTTTTTTGTTTCTTCAGACTGTTTTCTTTTTTATGAAGAAACATAGAATATACTGGGGTGGAAGAGTAGAACAGTGGATAGGGTGTTTGTCTTGCATGTAGCTGACCCATGTTCAATCCCTGTCACCTTTTATAGTCCTCTGAGCCATCTTGGAGTGATTTCTGAGTGCAGTGCAGAGTCAGGAGAAACTCCTGATCACTGCAGAGTGAGGTTTAAAAACCAAAAAAGAAAAGAAACAATATTAAGTAGTCCTAATCATTTTAGCTTCCTTTTCCTGTGCTACTGTAATAACTCAAATGAACAAAACTGAGTTTTTTTTTTGTTTGGTTTTGGGCCACACCCGGTGGCTCTCAGGGCTTACTCCTGGCTCTGCACTTAGAAATTGCTCCTGGCAGGCTTGGGGGACTTTACGGGATGCCAGGAATTGAACCAGGGTTGGCTGAATGCAAAGCAAATGCCTTGTCGCTGTGCTATCACTCCAGCCCCAAGTGTTTTTTCAAAGGAGTTTTTAATTCTATATCTTAAATTTAGGTCTTTTTTTCTGTTTGCACTTGATTTTTTTATACATTTTTAAAATATGAGTTCAGTTTCATGCTTTTGTGTGTCATTATTCAGCACTATTTTTCTTATTTTTATTTTTGGAAGCCTTGTCAAATAGTAAGAGTATCTTCCTCAGGTGGTTCCTAAGCTTTTTGTTGTTTCATTGATCGTATGTCAGAACCATGCTGTGCCCATGTGGCAGTTTTATAATATAATTAGGGACCATGAAGTGCGCTATCTAGAGCTTTGTTCTTCTTGTTTAAGGTTCCTTTGCCTCACTAGGCTCTTTTCAAGTTCTATTTAAATTTCCAGATTGATTTTTTTTTATTCCTGTGAACTGCCACTTGAATTTTTATAGCAGTTACACTGAAGCTATAGATTGCTTTGGTAAGTATATCCATTTTAATAGACTGGTGTTCAGGGCAAAGGCCTTTACCTGTGGGTATATGTTGTTTCCAGTCACAGTTTCTGGGTGACTTCTGTGAAGTGGGCAGGAGAAAGGTCGGAGCCTCAAAAAGGAAAACTTGCATTCTCTCTCTCTACCACTGGACACACCAGGAATAGCTGTAGAGATCTAGGACTCTAGATCTAGCCTTGTCCAGGCAGAAAGAAATGTCAGTTCTAGATCTTATCCAGGTCTTTTGGTTCTCCATACAAAAAGAGAGCCCGAGTACATATCTAAGGGCCAAAGTATGAAAGTGCACATCTCACGATGGAAGATGCAGGCCACATGTGCATGTGGGCACCATGTGTACAGGTTGGCAGCACACATGTACATGCCTCCGTTGTACTCCATTCACTGGTTTATTGTTTCTTACAACTTTGCCCATTGCCAGACTTTCTACTTAGGTAAAAATTCATTGCTAAGGTGTTGCCAAGGGGAGAGTTGGGATCAGTTGATAGTCTTTTGTGCCCCCCCCTTTTTTTTTTGCTTTTGTTTTGCTGGAAATTCTCTTCTCAGGCCTGAGTTCCTGCATACACAAACGAGGTAGGTATGTTAGTCTCTGAGATTTAGAATTAACTGTACCATAATTGTTGAGGTTAGAGAATGGTGTGCCTTTAGAGATAACATTGCCTTGACTTCTGTACTCTACTTGCTTGCGGAAGTTAACTACTGTAAACTTGGCTTTGCTGTGAGCCTAAGTGCAGCCATGACAGGCTGCAGTTTTAAGGTATAAAGACTAGGTCAAGAACAGCCAGTTTCTGGAACCAAATCTTAGGAGTAAATGCCAGGAAATACATCCATATAAGGCTAAATAGCAGCTGACAGATATCCAGATGACACTGTACCCTGGGTCTGGGGGCTGGAGCCTGTCTGATGATACATTTGAACTATAACCAATACTAGCCCAACCTTGTACTAAAGACCAGATCAACTACCCAGAGGCAGGAATTCTCTAGACTGATCCATCGGTACCTTTAAATTTGCCATGTGAGCCATTTTCAGGGTCCTCATTTTTTAGGAGATATTATACCCCAGCATGCTGGTATAAATTTTCTTGTATTCCATTACTGCCTGTCACTCTGGTGGCCTTTTGGGTGGCTGATCCTGAGTTCCAAATTTAATAAATTTGGTAGGTTAGAGCCAGTGAAAATAGTAAGGGTACATGGAGTGCGACCTTGAGAAAATGGTAGAAGGAGTTGACTCTGGTGAAATATGCAGTGTTAGAAATTAGAAGACTGCTTCATTGTGACCAGAATTTTGAGGGCATATAGTTGTTAGGGTCTGGAGTTGAAGGACAAGACCACACAATTGAAACAAAGCAAAGCAAAGCTTTATTTCCATCTAATAGCACCCCCAAGCTGACCAGCCAAGGTTGCCTCCTGCAGAAGGTGACACACCATGAGCTACAAACAAGTTTATATAGGGTTTTGCACAAAAGGCCACTTCATTCTATTATCCTTGGCTAATGGCAAATTGGCTAATGTCTAGGGTAATATACACAACTCCTGCTATCTTAGCCCTAAGAAGATATCTGCTTGGACATCTTATATTATCCTTTTGTACTACTTACTTTCTATATATGGTAGCTATACACTTCTACCCCTACACTTCCCTCTTTTCCTCTTTAGTTTCTAAAACACGCCACAATGCATTATGCCTCTCTGGGTGCTTTTGAGATGTGCTATGGCATCTCCCTGGTATCTCCTTCAACCTATATAATGTCTAATTGGCATCTCTGAAAATGCTTCTGAGTATCTCCACCACAGCAAAGAAGCTTCTTCTCCCAC
The DNA here is from genome assembly GCF_024139225.1 of Suncus etruscus. NCBI lineage: Eukaryota > Metazoa > Chordata > Mammalia > Eulipotyphla > Soricidae > Suncus > Suncus etruscus. Next base: position 87,054,211 of record NC_064868.1, on the reverse strand, counting down.
GCTGGGGCTGCTTTATTGGCCATCATCACTGATCCCCACCACCACCAGCACATGATCCCAGCTCAGATAACAAGCTAAAAATGAGTTGATGGAACTAACTTACCCCATGGGATACGATTTACTTTGAAAACTGAGGAAATTTTCCTTTGAATTCCAGGGACTGGAAGAGGGACAAGCACGGAGACTGCAGTCTGGAAACATTGAATTGATTTCAACTTTGGCCAAATCCATGTGAGGGCTTCACAAGGGCCTGCAAATCTGGAAACCATAGGCAGCATTGGCCTTGTGATTATGAGCAAATACTACTAATAAAATTCTCAACAATAACAACCAGTTCCTTTTCTAGACTTGCTAAAGCAAGCTGGGTGTGTAATATGTGTTGTATGCATGTGCTCTTTTCATCTGCACAATTTCAAGGAATACCAGCATTTTCCCTCCTTGATTTGGGATGTATGGACACCTAAATATGATATTTAAGCAGTATACATCTTATACTGAGTTATATGGTTTTTACTCACTTATTTCTATTGATAGTATGCTTTTTCCTTACAAAATGCCTTCAGTTATCTACATTTCTGCTCTTGGCAAGTTTAAATTAAAATTTTTCTCTTTAATTGGTAGACTACAAAACAGAAAAAGACATGTTTACATTTTTTAGGAAGACGATGTGTCTTGTCAGAATTCTTTACAGCTAACTAGTACAGAATGCCATTTCTCTCATTGTAAGATATAAAATCTTCTTATGACATGTAATTACTTTTCGGAGAGAAAAAATATTCCTCTCTACATTAATAAGTGGACTCTTTTTTATCATTTTAGTCTTATATTAAAATGTTACTTTTGGCAATTAGGTATCTGTTTCACAAGATAATAAAATAACTGAGTTAAATGACTTAAAATGTTGTGACTACCTATTCATAATATCTTTGTTGTATAAACTAATATATGACTTTAGGTAATCATCAAGTGCACAGATGTCTTATGTCCAAAATATTTTGTAAATACATCTTCTCTTCATGCTACCAGTATTCTCAAAGCAAAGTTGATTAGCTGTCCTGTTTTTTGAAATATTGTCTCTGTATTTAATTTTTTAGTACTCTAAACAATTTTCATTCTTCTTATAATAATACCACTTCTTTGATTAAAACTTCTTAGAAGAAACCCATATAATTCAAGAAAAGGTTTGGATTACAGACAATAAGTTTAAGATCTGGCATCAAAATATATGCTCAGATCTCAGCCCATTTTCATGTATTCCATATGCTCACAATACATTTCTGCTCCCTATTCCATGAAAAGATGACTGGTATACAAAGAGGAAGCCTCAGTCTCACCTCTCGAGCTGAAAATAATGGCTACACATTAGCTGTTTCCATTCTACATTCAAAACATTCCTGAGAGGGTGGGACTTCAGAGCATAAAAACCGGCTAAGCTTTGCAAGAGCTGGCTCCCTGTGTGTGACACCAGGCGGGGAAAATCCGCGAAAGTACACCGGCCCAGTGGGGCTCAGCTGTGAAAGACTGTGAGTGTGACCTGTCTATGTCTGTCTACTGTCCTCTTGCATGAAACTCTTGCGAGTGGGGCAAAAAGAGCCTCCAGAAACCTCGCTCGCCCAGACGCCATTTTCAGGGAGGGACTTCAGAGCATAAAAACCGGCTAACCTTTGCAAGAGCTGGCTCCCTGTGTGTGACACCAGGCGGGGAAAATCCGTGAAAGTACACCGGCCCAGTGGGGCCCAACTGTGAAAAACTGCGAGTGTGACCTGTATATGTCTGTCTACTGTCCTCTTGCATGAAACTCTTGCGAGTGGGGCAAAAAGAGGCTCCAGCAGAGCATGGCCGCTCCGCTTCGCTACGCGGCCGTGCACTCTTTCTAAGGAAAGAACACCATTGCAACAAGAAGGAAAAATCACACTAAGAACGGCGCTATATCACAGAAGCAAACATTTCTCTCTGGACTGTCTTCTCTGTTGCATGCTCGGGCCTAAGATTTGACCCAGTGTGAGGCTTCATCCACGGAGGACTCCCCTCCCTTAGAGGCAAGTCAGCCCATCCAGAAAGGGAGGAGCCAGAGGAGTGTGCTGCCTACATCATATAGACAATGAATACCACCACAACACGTAGAAAAACCCACAATACAAGTGTGACAATGGGGAAACAACGCAGGCCAGCATCAGACATAGAGAATGAAGATGACAATTCTGAGGACCAGATAATGACTGAACAACTAATCAACCTCTCAGATAAGGACTTTAGACTAGCAATATGGAAGGTGCTCAACAGACTCCAAGAAACCATGGATCGAGTTGAACAGAACACTAATAAGAACCAAGAAAATATGAAGGCAGAAATGACAAAACTCCAAACTGAAATAACATGTCAACTAACAGGACTGAAAAAGTCAGTAAACGAAGTGAATGACAAAATGGATAAGCTCTGGGACAGGGTATCAGAAGCTGAGAATAGACTTGGTGCTGTGGAAGATGAGATACATAACAATTCCATACAGCAGGAGAGATTGGACAAAAAACTTAAAGCAAATGAGCAGACAATGGAAACATTAGTCAAAGAATGGGAACAGACGAAAATAGAAGTCTATGATAAGATCAACAGAAACAACTTAAGAATCATTGGAGTCCCAGAGACCCAGGAAGAAAATTTCCAGGAAGAATCAATGGTCAAGAACATCATTAAAGAGAAACTTCCAGAGCTAAAGAATATATGTGATCAAATCCTGCATGCCCGAAGAGTACCAACCAAAAGAGACCCCAGAAAAACCACCCCAAGACACATCCTAGTCACAATGACAAATCCCACAGATAGAGACAGAATTCTGAAAACAGCAAGATCAAAAGGGGAAATCATGTTCAAGCAAGCTTCCCTGAGATTTACAGCAGACCTGTCACCAGAAACGCTCAATGCCAGAAAGCAGTGGTGGGATATTGTGACAAGACTGAATGAAATGAATGCTTCACCCAGAATACTATACCCAGCAAAACTCACTTTCCGGTTTGATGGAAGAATACATTGTTTCACAGACAAAAAACAGCTCAGAAACTTCACAGACACAAAACCAGTCTTAAGAGAAAAACTGAAAGACCTAATCTAAGACAAGACTACCCAAAAGACACACCAAATTTTGAAATAAAGATGGCGTTAAATCCCAGGACAATTCTTTCTCTCAACGTCAATGGACTAAATGCACCAGTTAAGAGACACAGAGTGGCTAAATGGATCAAAAAACTCAATCCAACCTTCTGCTGCCTACAAGAAACGCACCTGAATAGTCAGAACAAACATAGACTCAAAATAAAAGGCTGGAGAAAAGTTATCCAAGCAAACAACACCCATAAAAAAGCTGGAGTGGCCATACTAATATCAGATAATGCAAACTTTATACTCAGGAACGTTGTAAGGGACAAAGACGGACATTTTATATTAATCAAGGGGTACGTAGAGCAGGAAGAATTCACTCTCCTAAACATATATGCACCGAATGAAGGGCCAGCAAAATATTTAATACAACTGTTGACAAATCTGAAAAATAATATCAACAACAACACAATAATTGTGGGGGACCTTAACACGGCTTTGTCAACACTGGACAGGTCAACCAGACTGAAACCCAACAAGAATATACTAGACCTGAGGAGAGAAATGGAAGAAAGAGGCCTAGTGGATATATATAGGACACTCCATCCCCAGAAACCTGGATACACATTCTTCTCCAATGTACATGGGACATTCTCCAGGATAGACTACATGCTGGCACATAAAACATACCTCCATAAGATCAAGAGGATAGAAATTTTGCAGACTACCTTCGCTGACCACAAGGCTCTGAAATTATTTGTGAACTCCAAAGGGACTCAGAAGAAACACTTTAACACCTGGAAGTTAAACAGCCTCATGCTCAATAACCAGTGGGTCCGAGATGAAATCAAGGAGGAAATCAAAAGGTTCCTGGAAACAAATGACAATAAAGACACAAACTCTCAGAACTTATGGGACAAAGCAAAAGCAGTACTGAGAGGAAAATTTATAGCTTTGCAAGCACACATCAGGAAGGAAGAAGGAGCTTACCTGAGTAGCTTAATGACACAGCTAATAGAACTAGAAAATGCTCAACAAAAGGACCCAAGAATAGGAAGACAGAAGGAAATAACAAAGCTGAGAGCAGAAATCAACGAAGTGGAAACTCAAAAAACAATCCAAAAGATCAACGAAAGCAGAAGTTGGTTCTTTGAAAAAATAAACAAGATTGATAGACCACTGGCAAACCTAACAAAGAAAGAGAGAGAGAGAAACTTGATAACTCGTATCAGGAATGAAAAAGGAGAGATCACTACTGATATGACAGAGATTCAAAGGGTAATCAGAAACTACTTTGAAAAACTCTACGCCACTAAAAATGAGAACCTGGAAGAAATGGATAAATTCTTGGACTCTTATAATCTTCCACGGTTGAAGGAAGAGGATGTAGCATATCTAAACACCCCCATCACCATTGATGAAATTAAAACAGTAATCAAATGTCTGCCGAAAAACAAAAGCCCAGGTCCAGATGGATTCACTAATGAATTCTATCAAACTTTCCAAGAGGAACTACTGCCAATCTTGGCAAGACTCTTTCATGAAATTGAACAAACAGAAACACTTCCAAATAGCTTTTATGAAGCCAACATCACCTTGATACCTAAACCAGACAGAGACGCTACCAAAAGAGAAAATTACAGACCAATATCACTGATGAATGCAGATGCAAAGATCCTCAACAAAATCCTGGCAAATAGGATTCAATGCCTCGTTAAGAAGATCATCCACTACGATCAAGTAGGTTTCATCCCAGGAATGCAAGGCTGGTTTAACATCCGTAAATCTATCAACATAATACACAACATCAATAACAAGAAAAATAAAAACCACATGATCATATCAATAGATGCAGAGAAAGCATTTGATAAGGTCCAACACCCATTCTTGATCAAAACTCTCAGCAAGATGGGAATGGAGGGAACCTTTCTCAATATAGTGAAGGCCATCTACCACAAGCCAGTGGCAAATATTATCCTCAATGGAGAAAAACTGAAAGCCTTCCCTCTAAATTCTGGCACAAGACAAGGCTGTCCTCTCTCACCACTCCTATTCAACATAGCACTGGAAGTACTTGCTATAGTGATTAGGCAAGAAAAGGATATCAAGGGAATCCAGATAGGAAAGGAAGAAGTCAAGCTCTCACTGTTTGCAGATGACATGATACTCTACTTAGAAAACCCTAAAGACTCTATCAAAAAGCTTCTAGAAACAATAGACTCATATAGCAAGGTGGCAGGCTACAAAATTAACACACAAAAATCAATGGCCTTTCTATATACCAATAGTAATAAGGATGAAATGGACATTAAGAAAACAACCCCATTCACAATAGTACCACACAAACTCAAATATCTTGGAATCAACTTGACTAAATATGTGAAGGACCTATACAAAGAAAACTATAAAACTCTGCTCCAAGAAATAAGAGAGGACACATGGAAATGGAAACACATACCCTGCTCATGGATTGGCAGGATTAACATCATCAAAATGGCAATACTCCCCAAGGCATTATACAGATTTAATGCCATCCCTCTAAAGATACCCATGACATTCTTCAAAGAAGTGGATCAGACACTTTTGAAATTCATTTGGAACAATAAACACCCTCGAATAGCTAAAGCAATCATTGGGAAAAAGAATATGGGAGGAATTACTTTTCCCAACTTTAAACTGTACTACAAAGAAACAGTTATCAAAACAGCATGGTATTGGAATAAGGATAGGTCCTCAGATCAGTGGAATAGGCTTGAATACTCAGAAAATGTTCCCCAGAGATACAACCATCTAATTTTTGATAAAGGAGCAGGAAATCCTAAATGGAGCAGGGAAAGCCTCTTCAACAAGTGGTGTTGGCACAATTGGATAGCCACTTGCAAAAAATTAAACTTAGACCCCCAGCTAACATCATGTACGAAGGTAAAATCCAAATGGATTAAAGACCTCGATATCAGCCTCAAAACCATAAGATATATAGAACAGCACATAGGCAAAACAGTACAGGACATTACAGGCATCTTCAAGGAGGAAACTGCACTCTCCAAGCAAGTGAAAGCAGAGATTAACAGATGGGAATATATTAAGCTGAGAAGCTTCTGCACCTCAAAGGAAATAGTGCCCAGGATACAAGAGCCACCCACTGAGTGGGAGAAACTATTCACCCAATACCCATCAGATAAGGGGCTAATCTCCAAAATATACAAGGCACTGACAGAACTTTACAAGAAAAAAACATCTAACCCCATCAAAAAATGGGGAGAAGAAATGAACAGACACTTTGACAAAGAAGAAATACACATGGCCAAAAGACACATGAAAAAATGTTCCACATCACTAATCATCAGGGAGATGCAAATCAAAACAATGATGAGATACCACCTCACACCCCAGAGAATGGCACACATCACAAAGAATGAGAATAAACAGTGTTGGCGGGGATGTGGAGAGAAAGGAACTCTTATCCACTGCTGGTGGGAATGCTGTCTAGTTCAACCTTTATGGAAAGCGATATGGAGATTCCTCCAAAAACTGGAAATCGAGCTCCCATACGATCCAGCTATACCACTCCTAGGAATATACCCTAGGAACACAAAAATACAATACAAAAACCCCTTCCTTACACCTATATTCATTGCAGCTCTATTTACCATAGCAAGACTCTGGAAACAACCAAGATGCCCTTCAACAGACGAATGGCTAAAGAAACTGTGGTACATATACACAATGGAATATTATGCAGCTGTCAGGAGAGATGAAGTCATGAAATTTTCCTATACATGGATGTACATGGAATCTATTATGCTGAGTGAAATAAGTCAGAGAGAGAGAGAAAAACGCTGAATGGTCTCACTCATCTATGGGTTTTAAGAAAAATGAAAGACACCCTGGTAATAATAATTTTCAGACACAAAAGAGAAAAGAGCTGGAAGTTCCAGCTCACCTCAGGAAGCTCACCACAAAGAGTGATGAGTTTAGTTAGAGAAATAACTACATTTTGAACTGTCCTAATATTGAGAATGTATGAGGGAAATGTAGAGCCTGTTTAGGGTACAGGCGGGGGTTGTGTGGGGAGGAGGGAGATTTGGGACTTGGGTGATGGGAATGTTGCACTGGTGATGGGTGGTGTTCCTTTTATGACTGAAACCCAAACACAATCATGTATGTAATCAAGGTGTTTAAATAAAAAAAAATTAAAAAAAAAAAACATTCCTGAAATTTTTAGGGCTCTCCTTCAGATTGGGAGCCTCAGGGCCCCACCAGTCTAAATGTGAAAACAAGATGTCAACCTTAGTGATATGAAAGGAGGCCTAAGTTAAGAAGACATTTCTGGGAAACAAATAGAAGTCTGCTAGTATTTTGATAAGAATCAAGACAGGACCAGAGTACAGTGGATAGTATATTTGCCTTGCACATGACAGACCTGGGTTTGATCCCTGGCATCCTATATGGTACTGTAAGCTCACTAGGAGTGATCTCTGAGCTCAGAACCAGGAGTAACCCCTAACTGTTGGGTGTGACCCCAAACCAAAGCCAAACAAAAATAAACATAAAAATTTAATTTTACTGTAATATCCCACAAAATGTTCACAGAGGCCTGCTGCTGTCCTTCCTGCATCAAAATATCACAGAACAGAGCTGGAGAGATAGTATGGAGGTAAGGTGTTTGCCTTGCATGCAGAAGGTCATTGATTCAAATCCCGGAATCCCATATGGTCCCCTGGGCCTGCCATGAACGATTTCTGAGTGTAGAGACAGAAGTAACCCCTGAGAGCTACCGGGTGTGACCCAAAAAACAAAAAAAAATATTCCAGAACAATACAAACATTCATTTTCTTTTCTCCAGTGTCCTTCTCACCTTCGTCTCTTTACAAAGTCAAAAAGAATAGTTAAACTTGGATTATCTTCTGGAATCCACATAAATCTTACAACCCTAAGCATCAAAAGATGCATTGGAAATAGATATTTCTAGAAATGCATCCATATTATTTGAATCAAGTAGATATTTTACAGGGAAGAGAGCAATCAACCTAAATTGGTATTCATTATAGCTATGATTTTAAGATATGACTGATCATTGTCGAGGTATGAGACGTTGCTTTAAAAATTTTGTTCCAATAACTCAACTTTTGGTGCTTTTTATAGAAGTACTCTGCCAACTTTTACTCAATTAAGTGACAAGACAGAAATTCTACACAGAATCCAAACGTGTACCTTTATAATTAACAAAGCTTAAGTCTGTACAATACACAGTAGCTTTTATTTGGAAAATGGCAGTCTTCAGTCTTCTAAATACTGAATTTGAGATTTAATGAGAGTCAGATACCCATTTTCTGACAGTCTTAGCTCATTGTAAACTTCCCTGGGGTTAATGGAAGTATAGTGCTTATTTAGAATTTTCAACAAAGGTTCAAGATATAAGAACAGATATTTCTCACACTCACAACTCAGTGTGCAGAAAGGAAAGATTCAGGGTTGTCTATGATTCCTATTTTATTAATAAATACATTCTTTGATAATAAGGATGATAGGATAATGCACCATCTGAGTAGAAAGGGTATGAAAATGAAGATACATGCATAAATGTTCCCCCCAATACCACCCAAAACAACTAAAACATTGATGATGTCCACTCTATTGTATTTTCTTTATATTCATTTTGGTTTGGTTTGGTTGGGGCAGAAGGTGGTAGCCATCATAGATTTTCAGTCAACCCGATCATTTCAATGCAGGGTGCTGAGGATGGGGTGTTGCTTAGGTCTTACATTGCCACAGCCATTCTGGGCCCCCTCAACAGTGCTGGCAGCCTCCAAATTTACCTTTAGCTGTGCTCTGATCTTCCACTTCTGCACCCTACAATGATCTAGGGACCATGTGGTACTAGAAATTGAATCCATGTTGGTTGTATATTAGCCATGAACTTTTAATTACTGCACATTCTCTCTCAGCCTAACATTAGGGTATGTGTCTGAAGGAAGAATATTCAATTGAATGTATATTTTTTCCATGGAATTTGAAAGGGTGTAAGGAAACATGGAGAAAAGGGATGAAGAGAGGAAGGAGGTGTGGTTTGAGTTTGTCGCAATGTGACAGTCATTTGTGTGGCAGAAAATTTGACAGCACACCTAAGGATGCAGAAACCAGTGAGAAAACGTGGCTTTCTCTTCAATTGGGAGCTGATTCCTCTAAAGGCTCCTTCTGAGTATCTGGAACCATAAATATTACCAGCCTGCCTGTCTGTATGTTGGATGAAGGTACCGAGGGAGGATCCAGAAGACCTGAATTGGGATAATATGAAGTTTGCAAATGCTCCCGAGATTATTCTGGTGTCGGCCAGGATGTTAAATATACAAATCTCTGCCTGACAAAAACTTGACATTCAATTCTAGAAGTGAAAAAAGGCAGCATTAAATGGTATCTGCTTATGCAGGGACAGTGGAGGAAAAAAGGAAGATGCCTGGTGATGTGTTAAAAAATTGGAATATTGAGTGTTAGAAATGACCTAGAAGCATCAGGGCAGGAGAGAGAGTACAGAGGCTACAGAGCTTGTCTAATTGACCCTGGTTTAATCTTTGGCATCACATAAAGGTCCAGTTAGGAGAGATTCTTATCCGAGTGCCAATAAGTAATCCTGAGCATTTCTGGCTGTTGCCCTTCCCCTTTCTCCCCTATTTCCCCAAAGTCAGTGTGTTAGCATGGAGGCAGTTAAAGAGTTAATAGGCACTGGCAATATTGAGGGGTTATGTGTGGGACATACCACTAATATATTAAAACAATTAAGATCTATAATATTTGATAGAACAGGGATAATTGAAAATAGCAGTTTGAAATGGATTTGCATGAAACCAAAATCAAACTGTATTTGACTTCCAAAGTGAACAGCAGGTGAGGAAGTTAGAGCAGCAAATAAGACTAATTTTCTCTCTTTGAAAATCAGTACTGTAATTAGAAGTGATGAGAAATGATCAGGGATACAGGAAATTTGGAGATCCCTGGAGATCCCAGGGAGTGTTTGAATGTTGAAAAAGATAATATAGCAGAGAGATGTCGAGGATTGAAGACACAGAAGGAACCAGATACCAAATCTTAGATACCAAATAACAAATAGCAGATACCAAACCAGATACCAAGATCTTAAAAGGTAAAAAAGACTCTGGTTGCAGAAAAATCTTGGAGGATTTGGTTTGTGAACACCCCTAGATCCATATGTCAGTCAGTATTCAGCAAAAAAAATTGTATAATATATAAAGCATAAATACAGCTTCCCCTCACAGTCATATAAGGAATTGACTTATGTGATTATAAGCAGAGGCCTAAATGCAAGTAGAATTTGTTTTCTTGTCAGAAATTCTCAGTTATAACTTTCAGGTCTTAACAGTTATAGATATTCCTTGCCTTTGATTTGAGTTTTCTCCCCAAAAATATTAGATAAATTTTTAAAAAAATTTGTGGAGGTGTGTGTGTATGTGTGATGTCTGGGCCATACCTGGCAGTGCTCAGGGCTCATTCCTGGCTCTATGCTTAAAGATCTTTTGGGGACTAAATGGAAAGGATGCTGGGGATCAAAGGTGGTACTGGCTTTATGCAAGACAAGTTTCTTTTTCACTGTACTATATCTCTGGTCGGGAATGGAAACTATTTCAAGTCAAAATCTGGATTTAATAGACTTAAGCTGAAACCTCTTAACTGCCTCACCTACCTTAAAAGTGCTCAGAACAGTATATTAATCTACATTTGGGCAAATTTATCTCCTGCAAAGCCAGTTTTATGATTACATGTTCACATCTCAAACAGTTTTGTGCATGCTGCTTTGACAACCCTCTTCACTTTAGCTCATTTTTCTTAGTCCTTTCCTGACTTTGGCCCTGTTCTGACCTCCTGTCACTGTGGTCAGCTGCTAGCCTCATGCTGTGGCCCTCACTTACGTGATTTTCATGTGGGCTCCTTGAAATAATCTAGAGACCCAGAAGGAGCCACATGACTCCCCATTGAGAACTTCTGGCCTAGCTTCTTAAACTGCATAGTGACCTCATATGGGATTATGAAACTAAATGTGGATGTCACAAAAAATGTAGCAATAGTAAAGGGTGTCTGAACATTCCGTCTTAAAAACTTAATTTAAAATGAACCATATTTGCCCTAAGCAATAGGGAAGTAAATAGATTTTTAAGACTTTGTGTCTCTTGATAACATTCTTGTTTACTTTGCCTTGGATATTTACTTCTGTCCTTTTATTTCTCCATCAATGCACCTGAGACTGCTTGGTCTCTGGTCCCCAAGCTTTCATATATGTGCTTCTCTTCTTCCACTCAGTTTCTTTCCTTCTCCTTGCTATACACTAGGTTCAAGAGTATTCGAGACTGGAGACAACTTCCATTTGGAATTTTGCATTTTTTTCGTGCAGTTATTCTAAATACCTCATATGAGTGAAATCATTCTATATTTATCCTTCTTCTGGCTTATTTCATTTAACATAATATCTTCCTGTTCAATGCATGTTGCTGCAAATTGCATGATTGCAGCATTCCTTACAACTGTGTAGTAATTCATTGTGTGTATATATATATGTATATATATACATATATATATCACATTTTCATGATTCATTCATCTGTTGTTGGGAACCTAGGTTAATTCCAAGTATTATCTATGTTACTGAGTGCTGCTATAAAAAGCGGTGTGCATACATTGTTTTTATTAATATATTTGTTTTAAGACCTTGTTTACGAATATAATTGTAGTTGGGTTTCAGTCATGTAGAGAACACATGCCTTCATTAGTGCAACAATCCCATCACTAAAGTGCCAAATCTCCCTCCTCTCCACCCCACCCCCGCATGTAATCTAGACAGTTTTCTACATCTTTCATTCATTCACACTGTTATGATAGTTCTCAATGTAGTTATTTCTCTAACTGCATTCACCACTCTTTGTGGTGAGCTTCATATTGTGAACTGGACCTCCAGCACTAATCTCTTTTGTCTCTGAGAATAACTGCAAAAATGTGTTTTATTTTTCTTAAAATTCATAGATGAGTGAGACATTTCTGCATCTATTTCTCTCCCTTTGGCTTATTTAACTCAGCATAATAGATTCCATGTACATCCATGTATAGAAAAATTTCATGACTTCATCTTTTCTGACGGCTGCATAATTTTCCATTGTGTATATGTACCACAGTTTTAGCCATTCATCAGTTGAAGGGCATCTTGGTTGTTTCCAGAGCCTGGCTATGGTAAATAGTGCTGTAATGAATACAGGTATGATAAAGGGAATTTTGTATTGTATTTTTGTGTTCCTAGTGTATATCCCTAGGAGTGGTATAACTGGGTCATATGGGAGCTCAATTTCCTGTTTTCTGAGGAATCTTCATATCACTTTCCATAAAGGTTTGACTATAAGGCATTCCCACCAGCAGTGAATAAGAATTCCTTTCTCCACCAGCACTGCTTGTTCTCATTCTTTGTGATGTGTGCCAATCTCTGTGGCATGAAATAGTACCTCATAGTTGTTTTGATTTGCATCTCCCTGATGATTAGTGATGTGGAGCACTTTTCATATGCCTTTTGGCCATTTGTATTTCTTCTTTGACAAAGTGTCTGTTAATTTCTTCTCCCCATTTTTTAAGGGATTAGATGTTTTTTCTTGAAAAGTTCTGTCAGTGTCTTGCATATTTTGCATATTAGCCCCTTGTCTGATGAGTATTGGGTGAATAGTTTATCCTACTCAGTGGGTGACTCTTGAATCCTGGACACTATTTCCTTTAAGGTACAGAAGCTTCTCAGCTTAATATATTACTATCTGTTTATCTTTGCTTCTACTTGTCTGGAGAGTGCTATTTTCTCCTTAAAGATGCCTTTACTCTCAACATCAGGGAGTGTTTACCTACGTGTTTGCTGTTCTATATACTTTATGGTTTCAGGTCTGATATCAACATCTGTAATCCACTTTTATTTTATCTTTATAGGGGTCTAAGTTAGCTTACTTGCAAGTATCTACCCAGTTGTGCCAACAACACTTGCTGAAGAGGCTTTCTTTGCTCCATTTAGGATTTCTTGCTCCTCTATCAAATTATAGGTGATTGTATGGGGAACATTCTCCTAGTACTCAAGCCTCTTCAACTGATCTGCGGGTCTGTCTTTATTCCAATACCATGCTGCTTTGATAACTATTGCTTTGTAATACAGTTTAACGTTGTGGAAAGTAATACTTTTCATAGTCCTTTTCCTAAAGATTGCTTTAACTATTTGAGGGTGTTTATTGTTCTAAATGAATTTCAGAAGTGATCAATCCACTTCTTTGAAGAATATCATGTGTATCTTTACAGGGATCACATTAAATCTGTACAATGCTTTGTGGAATATTGCCATTTTAACAATGTTAATCCTGCCCATCCATGTGCAGGGGTATGTGTTTCCATTTCCGCATGTACTCTTATTTCATGGCGCAGTATTTTATATTTTTCTTTTATAGGTCCTTCATGTCTTTGGTCAATTTGACTCCAAGATATTTGAGTTTGTGTGACACTAATGTGAATGTGGTTGTCTTCTTTTTGAATATATGTTTTATTTAAACACCTTGATAGCATACATGATTGTGTTTGGGTTTCAGTCATGCAAAGAACACCACCTATCACCTGTGCAACATTTCCATCACCAATATCCCAAATCCCCCTCCTACCCACCCAACCCCAGCCTGTACTCTAGACAGGCTTTCTATTTCCCTCATATATTCTCATTATTAGGATAGTTCAAAATGTAGGTATTTCTCTAACTAAACTCATCCCTGTTTGTGGTGAGCTTCCTGAGGTGAGCTGTAACTTCCAGCCCTTCTCTCTTTTGTGTCTGAAATTATTATTGCAAGAATGACTTTCATTTTTCTTAAAACCCATAGATGAGTGAGACAATTCTGCGTTTTTCTCTCTCTCTGACTTATTTCACTCAGCATCTCTCCTGACAGCTGCATAATATTCCATTGTGTATATGTACCACAGTTTCTTTAGCCATTCGTCTGTTGAAAGGAATCTTGGTTGTTACCAGAGTCTTGGTATGGTAAATAGTGCTGCAATGAATATAGGTGTAAGGAGGGGATTTTTGTATTGTATTTTTGTGTTCCTAGGGTATAGTCCTATGAGTGGTATAGCTGGATTGTATGGGAGCTCAATTTCCAGTTTTTGGAGGAATCTCCATATCACTGTCCATAAAGGTTGAACTAGAAGGCATTCCCACCAGCAGTGGATAAGGGTTCCTTTCTCTCCACATCCCCGCCAACACTGTTTGTTCTCATTCTTTGTGATGTGTGTCAATCTCTATGGTGTGAGGTGGTACCTCATAGTTGTTTTGATTTGCATCTCCCTGATGATTAGTGATGTGGAGCATTTTTTCATGTGTCTTTTGGCCGTTTGTATTTCTTCTTTGTCAAAGTGTTTGTTCATTTTTCTTCCCATTTTTGAAGGGATTAGATGTTTTTTTCTTGTAAAGTTCTGTCAGTGCTTTGTATATGTTGGAGATTAGCACCTTATCTGATGGGTATTGAGTGATTTTTTTTCTCTCACTCAGTGGGTGGCTCTTGTATCCTGGGCACAATTTCCTTTGAGGTGCAGAAGCTTTTTAGCATAATATATTCCCATCTGTTAATGTCTGCTTTCACTTGCTTGGAGAGTGCAGTTTCCTCCTTGAAGATGCCTGTAGTCACAATGTCCTGGAGTGTTTTGCCTATGTGTTATTCTATATATCTTATGGTTTCGGGTCTCATATCAAGGTCTTTAATCCATTTGGATTTTACCTTCGTATATGATGTTAACTGGGGGGCCTAAGTTAAATTTTTTTCAAGTAGACAGTTGTCCCAACACCACTTGTTGAAGAGGCTTTCTTTTCTCTATTTAGGATTTCTTGTGTTTTTATCAAAAATTATGTGATTGTATGTCTGGGGAACATTCTCTGAGTATTTAAGCCTATTCCAGTGATCTGAGTGCCTGTTTTTATTCCAATACCATGCTGTTTTGATAACTATTGCTTTGTAGTACAGTCTAAAGTTGGGGAAAGTAATTTCTCCCATACCATTAAAAATGAGAACCTGGAAGAAATGGATAAATTCTTGGACTCTTATAATCTTCCATGGTTGAAGGAAGAGGATGTAGAATATCTAAACACCCCCATCACCATTGATGAAATTAAAATGGTAATCAAATGCCTGCCCAAAAATAAAAGCCCAGGACCAGATGGATTCACTAATGAATTCTTTCAAACTTTCCAAGAGGAACTACTACCAATCCTGGCAAGACTCTTTTATGAAATTGAACAAACGAAACACATCCAAATACCTTTTATGAAGCCAATATCACCTTGATATCTAAACCAGACAGAGATGCTACCAAAAAAGAAAATTACAGACCAATATCGCTGATGAATGCAGATGCAAAGATCCTCAACAAAATCCTGGTAAATGGGATTCAATGCCTCATTAAGAAGATCATCCACTATGATGAAGTAGGTTTCATCCCAGGAATGCAAGGATGGTTTAACATCCATAAATCTATCAACATAGTACACAACATCAACAACAATAAACCTAAAAACCACATGATCATATCAATAGATGCAGAGAAAGCATTTGATAAGGTCCAACATCCATATTTGATCAAAATTCTCAGCAAGATGGGAACGGAAGGAACCTTTCTCAATACAGTTAAGGCCATCTACCACAAGCCAGTGGCAAATATTATCCTTAATGGAGAAAAACTAAAAGCCTTCCCTCTAAATTCTGGCACAAGACAAGGCTGTCCTCTCTCTCCACTCCTATTCAACATAGCACTGGAAGTACTTGCTATAGCAATTAGGCAAGAAAAAGATATCAAGGGAATCCAGAAAGGAAAGGAAGAAGTGAAGCTCTCACTGTTTGCAGATGACATGATTCTCTACTTAGAAAACCCTAAAGACTCTACCAAAAAGCTTCTAGAAACAATAGACTCATATAGCAAGGTGGAAGGCTACAAAATTAACACACAAATATAAATGCCCTTTCTATACACCAATATTAATAAGGAAGAATTGGATATTAAGAAAACAACCCCATTCACAATAATGCCACACAAACTCATATATCTTGGAATCAACTTTACTAAGAATGTGAAGGACAAAGAAAATTATAAAACTCTGCTCCAAGAAATAAGAGAGGACACGTGGAAATGGAAACACATACCCTGCCCATGTATTTGCAGGATTAACATAATCAAAATGACAATACTCCCCAAAGCATTGTACAGATTTAATGAGATCCCTCTAAAGATACCTGTGACATTCTTCAAAGAAGTGGATCAGGCACTTTTGAAATTCATGTGGTTGTCTTCTTAATGTTCATTTCTTCCCTATCATTATTGGTGTATAAAAAGGCCATTGACTTTTGTGTGTTAATTTTGTAACCTGCCTCCTTGTTATATGAGTCTATTGTTTAAAGAAGTTTTTTGATAGAGTCTTTAGTGTTTTCTAAGTAGAGTATCATGTCATCTGCAAAGAGTGAGAGCTTGACTTCTTCCTTTCTATATGGATGTCCTTGATATTTTTTTCTTGCATAGTTGCTATAGCAAGTACGTCCAGTACTATGTTGCATAGGAATAGTGAGAGAGGACAGCCTAGTCTTGTACCAGAATTTAGAGGGAAGGCTTTTAGTTTTTCTCCATTGAGGATAATATTTGCCATTGGCTTGTGGTAGATAGCCTTAAGTATATTGAGAAAAGTTCCCAGGGAAGCTATCTACGAAACATCCAAGGCTTTTTATTAAAACATCTGGAAGCAATCCTCTACCAGGGAAGAGCCTACCACTGCTCTGACATCGGCCTGCTCAAACGAGACTTCCCTTAGCTCTAAGAAGACTTGACAACAACGATCCACAGGACAGGGTTCTCTGTGTTGCCCTTTAAGTGTGAGGTGAAACAAGAGGACACTCTGCCCCATCCTGACTGCAATATAGGATACTCAGATTCCAGGATCTTTAATACAGAAACATGATACCAACAACAGAGACTGTGTGAAAAATAAAAGTGTATTTGCACTGCAGACAATGACCTGGATTGGACAAACTGTTTGCCTGGAGCCTAGATTTGGTCTTATGCCAGGAAACTTCAGGGATTGGGTCTCCTTGTATTTATGCCAAGGCTTTTCCTTTCCATGTCCCTCATATTTCGGTGGTCCTACGCAAACAATAATTGACACTCTAACAGCACTTTTACTGTACTCCTTTGACTCTAATCTTTTAGAAAAACAACCCACTTAAATGTTTGAGGTTAATTTAAATTAATAGGCATGTGCATGGAGATGTAATAAAGTACTTTGCCTTCAATGTTTAAGGTGTTACATAAGTTTTATGTCTTTAGATTGTTTTGTGTGCTGCTAAGAAATATTATGTACTATAATCTGGGGACTTGAGGGACAAAGTAATTGTCCATGGGTTCTGCTTTATTTTTCTTAATGTTCTTTGGCTGAAAGTTCAAAGTTAAGATATCAGCAATGGGACTACTGAGAATTCTGTTTATGGATGATTGTCCTTCCACTGTAACTTTACCTTGTCCTCTTTCTTTGCATCTTTGTGCAAAAAGTAATAAAATTGAGAATGGTTACATTCATTCTGATCTTTCTGATACTTTTGAACAAGAATGTGTGTTTGACTTTATCAAAAGTTTTCTATGAGTCTATTGATATGATCATGTGATTTTTGTTTTTCTTATTGTTGATGTTGTGTATTATTTTGATAGATTTATGTATGTTAAACCATCCTTGCATTCCTGGGATAAATCCTACTTGATCATAGTGAATTACCTTCTTGATGAGGCATTGAATCCTCTGTGCCAGGATTTTGTTGAGGATCTTTGCATCTGCATTCATCAGAAATATTGGTCGTAAGTTTCTATTTTGGCAGCATCTCTGTGTGGTTTTGGTATCAAGGTGATGTTGGCTTCATAAAAGCTATTTGGAAGTGTTCCCGTTTTTTCAATTTAATGAAAGAGCCTGGCCAGGATTGGTAGTAGTTCCTCTTGAAAGGTCTGAAAGAACTCATTAGTGAATCCATCTGGCTTTTGCTTCTGGGCAGACATTTGATTTCCGTTTTAATTTCCTTAATAATGATGGGGTGTTTAGATATGTTGCATCCTTCTTTCTCAACCATAGAAGGTTATAAGACTCCAAGAATTTATCAATTATTCCAGGTTCTTATGTTTAGTGATATAGAGTTTCTCAAAGTAACCTCTGATTATTCTTTGTATCTCTGCAATATCTGAAGTGATCTCTCCCTTTTCATTTCTAATATGTGTAATCAAGTTTCTCTCTCTTTGTTAGTTTTTCCATTGGTCTATCAATGTTGTTTATTTTTTTAAAGAACCAATTTCTGCTTTCGATGATCTTTCGGATTATATTTTGGGTTTCCACTTCATTGATTTCTGCTCTAAGCTTTGTTATTTTCATTCTGTCTTCCTATTTTTGTTGTTGTTGATCATTTTATAATTTTATGAGCTGTGTCATTAAGCTAATTAGGTATGCCCCTTCTTCCTTCCTGATATGTGCTTGCAAAACTATAAAGTTTCCTCTCAGTATCTCTTTTGGTGTGTCCCATAGGTTCTGATAGTTTGTGTTTTCATTGTCATTTGTTTCCAGGATAGTTTTGATTCCCTCTTTGATTTCATATTGTACCCACTGGTTGTTCAGTAGCAGGCTGTTTAATTTCCAGGTGTTAAAGTTTTTCTTCTGTGACCCTTTGTAGTTCACATCTAACTCATATCCTTGTGGTCAGCAAAGGTAGCCTGCAAAATTTCTATACTCTTGATTTTTGGAGGTATGTTTTATGTGCCAGCCACATAAAATTGGACAACGTATAACTAAAACAATTATAAAGAACTTTGTAACTATTTAACAGAGATTGAAAATAAAAATTAAAATAAGAATATTTCCTTAGTGTTGTTTCTTGGATGATTTTCCTTCAGTCTTTGATTTTTGAGTATATGTTTGTTCTGACTATCCGATGTGTTTATTTTTTTTTCTTTCTTTTGGTTTTTGGGTCACACCCGGCAGCACTCCGGTGTTACTCCTGACTCTATGCTCAGAAATCGCTCCTGGCAGTTGCGCAGGGCCATATGGAATTCTGGGATTCAAATTATCTTCCTTCTGAATGCAAGGCAAATGCCCTACCTCCATGCTATCTCTCTGGCTCCCAGGAACATTTCTTGTTTAGTGGCATAGAGTGGCAGCAGAAGGTTGGATTTATCTTTTTGATCCATTTAGCCATTCTGTCTCTCTTAATTGGTGCATTTAGTTCATTGACATTGAAGGAAATGATTGTCATGAGATTTAATATCATCTTTGTGTATAAGATTGTTGCGTCTCTTGGTATGTCTTGCCTTAAATTAGACCTTTCATTTTTTTCTTTAAGACTGGTTTTGTACCTGTAAAGTTTCTGAGCTGTTGCTTATCCATGAAGTTATGTATGTGAGTCAGGTTAGGTGCAGTATTCTAGGTGAAGGTTCTATTTCATTCAGTCTTGTCACAATAACCCATCACTGTCTTTTGGCCTTGAGGGTTTCTTGTGGCATGTCTGCTGTGAATCTTAAGGATGGTCCTTTAAATGTAATTTCCCTTTTTGATCTTGCTAATTTCAGTATTCTATTCCTATATCTGGGATTTGCCATCATGACTAGGATGTTTCTTGGGGTGTTTTTCTTCAAATCTATTTTGGCTCTTACTCTTCGGACATGCAGGATTTGATTGCATCCTGTCTTTAACTGTGCGAGTTTCTCTGTGATGATGTGTTTGACTGTTGATTCTTCCTGGGGATCAACTTCCTGGGCCTCTGGGATTCCAATGATTTTTATGTTGTTTCTTTTGAGTATATCAAAGACTTCTATTTTCGTCTTTTCACATTATTTGTGTTCTATTTCCATTTTCTGATCGTTTGCATTAAGGTTCTTTTCTAATCTCTTTTGCTGATTGTAGTTGTTCTGCGTTTCATCTTCCAGTTCACTGATTTTGTCCTTGGCTGCTGTTACCCTGTTGGAGAGGCTTTCCATTGAGGCTTTTAGTTCAGCTATGGTGTTTTTTAGAGTTGTTATTTCAGTCTTTAGTTTTCTGATTTCTGTCTTTGTGTTCTGTTCAGCTCTATCTATGCTTTCCTTGAGTTCCATGAAAATCCTCCATATTTCTACTCTAAGCTCCTTTTCTGAGAGGCTTATTAGTTGGTTGGTATTTTTCGGGTCATCAGAGCTGCCATCTTCATTTAATATTTCTGATGTTGGCTTGCATTGTTTCAGCACTGTCACGCTTCCTGTGTGAATATTTTCTCCATTTAATGCTGGAGTTCATTTGCTAGAGATGTGTGTGGCTGAGAAGCCAAGCAGAGTGGCCGTGTTCCTCTGGCCCCACCTGCTCATGAGTTGGTTTCAAACCCGCAGTGCTCAGGTGCCCTTAGTAATTTCATTGTAGATACGGACTCACCCTTTTCAGGTGCATTCAGGGCACCTCAGTCTCTCAGCTTTTTCCAAGATGCTGTGCTGGAGTTGGCTTCAAACCTACAGCACTTAGGTGCCCTCAGTAATGTTGTCAGTGACCCAGACTTACCCTGTTCAAGACTCAGGCCACCTCAGTCTCTCAGTTCCAGAAATCAACACTTTATCTGATCTGTTGTTTATAAATATTCACTCCCAATCAGTTAGTTGCCTTATAATTTAGTCCTTTAATAGAATATCTTCTAGTTCTATACATGTTGCTGCAAATTGCATGATTGTGCTATTTTTTACAGTCTCTTCAAAATAGTGTTGGAACAATTCGATAACCACAAATAAGAAATTAAAGATTGATCCATATCTCACACACTACAAAGAGTCAATTCAAAATGAATTAAAGACCTTGAGATCAGACCTGATGCCATAAAGTTCACATAGACAGAATGCTCCAAGACTTACACCTCAAAAAATTCTGTGACAATAGAATGCCAATGGCTAGAACTATAGCATCTAGCCTAAATAAATAGGACTACATCATACTAAAATTTTTTTATAACAAAAGATACACAGTAAAAAATTAGAAGACAAATAGCTGAATGGGAGAAAATTTCTTCACTAAACACTTCAAATAAAGGCTTGATATCTAGGATATACAAAGTACTCACAAATGTAAACTCCACAAAATCTATAAACCCCATCAAATATGGGGAAAGAAAATGAACAGAAACTTCTCAGAGGAAGACCAACAGATGGCTAATAGACACATGAAAAATGCTCATCATCATTTATCATTAGGAAAATATTCTTATTTTAATTTTTATTTTCAATCTCTGTTAAATAGTTACAAAATTCTTTATAATTGTTTTAGTTATACATTGTTCAACACCTATCTCTTCACCAGTGTTTTTTTTCCTGCCATCAATATCCCCAGTTTGCTTCCTGCCCTTCTGCTGGCCTCTCCCCTGCCTGCTTTTATGGCAGACATTTTTCTTCTCATTCTTCTCTCTCCTTTTCTCTCTATCTCTTCTCTTTCTCACTTTTCCCTTTCTTCTTTTTTAAACACTGGTTTGCCATGTGGTTACTGAAGAATGTCATACATACAAGGATCACATATTCATGAAGCAAATTTGTATAATTCTTTTACACTTAACCATCACTGAAATTGCCATTTGTAGCCCCCATTGAATGAGAAGTCACTGATAACCTATTGCTTTGTTTCTTTAGTGTTGTTTCCCTGAAATATGTTATCTATATTTGAGTCTTGTATTTGATTTTCTTTGCTGTGTGAGATAGGAGTGATGAGGAATGAAGTTAAAAAATATGTAAAACAGAAGATATGTACTTAATATTTAAAATACCACCCAATGAAAATATAGAAAGTTTTTGCATTATTTTGAGCCTAATAAGAGAGGTTCTAGAATAAGAAAGCCTGAGTTCAAGCTTTCTGAAAATTATAAGTTGTATACCCCTGGATAATTGACTACTATATATAAAAATGGACACAGGGGCCAGAGAGATAACACAGCAGTAAGGCATTTACATTACACTCAGCCAAGTCAGGACGAACCCTGGTGCGATTCCTGGCATCCCAAATACCCCTCCACAAGCCTGCCAGGAGCTATTTTGCAGAACTAGGAGTAACTCCTGAGAGCCACCAGGTGTTTTACCCCCCAAAAAAAACCCCACAATAGTAGATAAAATTTTGGGAGCACTGTGTGTGTGGCAAATGCTTTTTAAAATTGTTTATATGTGTGTGACTTGGGCAACTTGGGCAATGTGTTGGGTAACTCAGCTACGTAAGCACCAGTTTCAGTGATCTACTTTTTTGGTTTTTGGTCACACCAATTGGTGTTCAAAGATCACTCTGGTTTTGGGGATGCTGTGGGTACCAGGAATACAACCCAGGTTGGCCACATGCTTTATCCTCCAGCCCCAGTTTTCTGAACACGTGGTCATGAATCTGGAGCTTTGCACATTGAATGAGCTTTGCACATTCAGGGACCCTAAGCACCACCATAGTGCACAGTTACTTTTGCCCAGTTACATGTGTGTGTGATCGCCACAATTACAGTGTCTGACTGCCTGGAAAGAAGCACTATCAACAGTGTGGGAGTACTCTCACAAGAGCTTGACCTTGGGCAAATACTGGCAGAAGCATTTTGATCTCCCAGTAAGCACTCCAACCAGAATGTGTGTGAGCAGTTTAAGCAACCCAGTATGAACCCAGGTATGAAAGAGGATGTACCCAAGCAGCACCACCAAGTGTGTATCACCCCTGTCATCATAACAGTAACAAAGGGAAGGAGAAGGCATGTGCAGGTAATATTTTTTTGCTTTGGGACCGCACCTGGTGGTGCATAGGAGTGATCCTTGATGATTCTCAGGACACTTAGAAGTGATTCCTGATGGTTCTCAGGACATAGAAGTGCTGAGGATGCAAACTGAGGTGGGTAAGTTTCAAGGCAAGTGACTTAACACCTGCACTGCCTAGCCCCATGTGTGAATATTTTTCAATAATTCTTTTCTTTTGAATTTGTATGAAATGTTTTTTTGGAAACTGAACTTGGGTCAGGGGGCATGTATCATGCCTACACAAGCCCCCACATTTGATCCCTGTATCTGTATGATTTCCTGAGCACCTACCTGGTAGCTCTTGGCATTACCTGGGTCAAGTAACCTCATCAAAAGAATATACATTAGTTATTTAAAACAAACATTAGTTTGCTTTGGATTTAGGACCATAGTCGTCTGTACTTAGGCCTTGACTAGCTGGCTTTGTACTCATGGATCATTCTTGATAGTGCATTCCTGGAAGACCACATGCAATGCTAGGGACTGAATCCAGGTCTGTTGTGTACAAGTCAACTATATAACCTATTCTATCTCCCAGAACTCTACTTAGCTTTTATTTTCTTTGGTGGCCACACCCAGCAATGCTCAGGAATTATTCAGGGGACCATATAGGATGCTATGATTTGAACCTGGGTGAGTTGTATCCAAGGCAAGCAGCTTTGTACCCTATGTACTGTCACAACAGCCTCTATCTTTACATTTTGACACTGAAAATTTTGCCATGTACCTAAAGTATTATCATACTGCTTAATTAAAATGGAAGGACAGTGAAGAAGAGGTTATGGGAACTAGGAAATAAACAAGCCAGAAAAAAATTGCTTCATTCTGGCTCTAGAGTCTGTTCCAAATCATCACAATATGCTGCTGTTCAAACAAAAGGATCATGGGTCCAGAAAAATAGAAATGACAGTAGAGTATTTATTTACCTTGCCATTGGCTACCCTAGATTTAATCCCTAGCACCTATGTTGTGCTGTGTGCCCCCCCCAATGATCTCTGAGCACAGATTAAGGAGTAAGCCTTGATCACTGAATGTGGCCCCAAAAGCAAACAAACAAAATCTAATTGAATGACAAAATCTTGTGAGTCACTTCAACATTTTGACGCATAATACCCAATATATGTGTTTATTTTCTTTATTGTGGGCATTTATTTTTATCCCTTTGGTAGGGCTTTTTCCTAGGGGAAGCAGGAATTCCAATTCCAAGAATCTTATACAAGGCTTCAAATATGCAGTGCTGGCAACCTACCAGAGGTTCTGGCCCTGATCCTTACTGTTATTTTTTATTGTATGTTTTGTAATTATTATGCTGCAGCAGATTTTTGAAAGTAGTGGGGGCCTTGGGACAATGTTGAGAAGACTGGGAATGATGCTTTACATCACTGGATTCTAGAGCCCTTTTTGAGGATGGTAATGGGCCATTTATTGATTTAACTTCCTCATAAGCTTTTTCATGGCCAATGTCAGTATTTTACCTAACTCAAGGCCAGCAATTCTCTATTGTATCCCCACTGGGGAATAATCTGAGAGAGTCTTGAAGTGTGTTTATAAATACTGTTTTGCTTTTCTTAAATCTACAGCCATGAAGTTAGTCGCAATGCAGAATTATCAGACTGTGCATTAACATACTAGTTTTGGACATAGTGTGAACATTGGAAGAGAAGCTTCATCATTTCTCACTACAGATAAGGCAATGGGCCTTTGCTCCATGTTTCTGCTTAAAGCATGCAGGTATAGGAGGGATCCCCAGTGCAATGAAATCTTGAGATGTAAAAAAACTCAGAGACAGGATTTGGGGGAGTTGCTTCATTATTGATAAGTGTCATCTGGTGCCAATGCAGGCCCTGAGTAGATGAGACACCCTATGGGGAGACAGTACAGCAGGAACAAACCTCATTTCTTAAAGGAATTTCAGGAAAGACAATCAGCTGCCCCCAACTCTTCTCCCTGGTAAACCATTCCTGCATCAGACTATTGCCTGGTTAGAAAGCCCCATGTGAGGCATGTTGACTTATAAAAGTCAACTTGGAGCAAAGAGTTGTGCTCATGTGTTACCTGGTACATGGTGTCTGACCACATACATGTCACCCACATCTTCCTTCTTGAACTATGGATTTTCCTACTTTCATGCTGGGTTGGGTATCAGATTCTCTCTGCCATTGGAGTAGCCTGTGCTCTCTCTTGAGATATTCTCCATTCCCTCTTCCTCAGTACTTTCCAATATAACGTGATTTTAGTTCACTGCTTCTTTTTCTCCTGCAACTTTTTCCATGAAGGAAGACAAAGGACCTGAAAGACCCTGGGTAAGGTTTAGGATTGTCTTTGCTTTTCTTGTCAGAGCAAGGCCGAGAGACCTAGATCTTCTCAGCTGTTCCTGGAGTGGCAAAGTTGGGAGAGAAAGCTGAAGAATCCTTTATTGGAGCTGTTGCTTTTCTCTTTCCCACAAGTCTCACAAGTCCCATAGTCACCCAGGGATCCCCCCTTGCATCAAGCTGATTGTCATATCTACTCAAATAATTTTGCACATTAATCTGGGTAGCTAAATGCAATTTTCACAAAAACTTTATACTTTTAATATTTCCTACTAAGAAAATAGAAAGAAAATATTTTAAAATAATATGATCCCTTTGAGCATCTCTCTTCTCCTGTGATTTCTTTTAGAAACATATCTTATTATTTGTGCAAATAGGGGGTTGCATGCACCATTTTGTCATTGTAAGTGTATGACTGTTTCAAAGATTGAGAGGTCAATACTATTTATTTTATTTGTAACTGAATCAGGATAAATCACAATGTTTAGAAGTTATTTATATTTGAATTTTGGGCATAGGATATTTGATCACCACTCTCTTTACGAGTGTCCACTTCCATCTAACAACCAATTTCCTTCATGTACCCTCCTCTTTCCCCTCTAGTGTTCCCTTCCTGTCAAAGATGTTAATTCATGCTGAAGACTTCCAGATACTCTGGATGGTAAGTAGCACAAATCCTCCTAAGAACTCTAAAACTAAACAAGAGGCAGATTTTGCAGGAAAGTCAGAATTTGGAGATGTGACTGGAAGACTTCCTTTCTTGCTTCTTCTATTCCCTTATGGCTTTGCCCTGAGGGCAGAATTCAATTGCTTAGCAAAACAATGCCTGTTCTGGTTGCTAAACACTCTTCTTCACTATCCAACCCATCTTTCTGAGCAGGAAAAAAGGAAAAGGCACCCTTTGAGACTGAAAAGTGACAGAATACCCTCAGAGAGAGAGAGAGAAGTGCTTTCATTAATTCTGTGTGTGAAGTGGAGAAATCTCTAGATAATCCCTGATCTTTGAATGTCCAAGAAGAGCTTTTAACAAATGCAGCGAAGGGTAGAAAATTGAACTGCTAGAAGCCCACATAAGACTCAAGCATCATCTCTGAGAAACTAATGTTTGGGGCAGCCTAAACTAGCCCCACAAAAGATTTTGAGAAAGGCAATGAGAGTTAAACATTCCTGTTTAAAGTAAAACAGAACTTTTCATATATTTGTTCATATATATTTGTTTCATATATTTGTTCTGAATTAGGGCCTCATACAGCGGTGTTCAGCACTTACTCCTGGTGGTATTTGGAAGAAGATATTTGTGCTGGGATTGAAATAAAGTCAGTTGCATGCAAAGCAAGCACCCAAACCTTTGCACTATCTCTGTGGCTTGGAGATTTTAGCCTGAAACTAGCAATGTAGATTGGATCATATTTCAGAAGAATATAGTGGGAAATTGGTCCTACCAAACAGAACATTGACAGTTTTCAAGAGGCAATACCAAGTTACATGGTAATCAAGTATTTTCATTAATATAACCAAGAGAAGAATCACCAATAGGTGATATTATCAATTGAATCATCAATTGAATAATTGAATCATCAGTAGGTGATCATATTTAAGAGAACTCAGAAGCTAGAATTAAACAACAATGACTGTAGTGTTATGTGACATGATGGTATTCCTTTTGAAAATTTTGGGGTATCATTTCTTCAGTAGTATACCCCAAACTTATACAATGTTTCATGTCGACTCCATTTCAATAAAGCTGGCAAAATTTTAGATTAAAAACAAGACCTTGGTAACTATTATAATGATGCAATAGATCTGTCTGAAATGAATGGTAAGATTGATAAACTTGGGTCTCGATTTCATTGTTTTTTATTTTGGCTTAGATATTTTGATTTCTCCTTTTTGATCTCTTTTTATTTCCACCCAAACTTTAATAATCTAAACTTAAAATGAGCAGATTCAGGAGCAGGGGAAGTAATATGGGATGTACTCTGGGAACATTGGTAAAGGGAGGTCAACACTGGTGGTGGGATTGGCCCTAATTCATTGTAAGTCTGAAACTGAACTATGAAGGACTTTATAAATCACAATGGCTTCAATAAAATAAAATAAAAAAAATGAAATGAATGGGGAGAACATTTTCTGGCAAAACAGGGGTAAAACTAGTACTGGATTGCTAACTATGGGGAAAAATGAATTCCTTAAAATAGAACAATGACTACATGCATTTAGTACAAGGACATGTCTGCCAGTGAGCAAAAACAGAATTTCAGGTTATTAAACACAACAAAGAGAGCACTATCACGCATGACCCATGCTGGGACCAGCCATAATAGAGGTGATAACTGCTCAGCAAGGTCAGAGCCTCGGTCCTGCCTTGCTACCCCCATGGCTCACAGTGGTGATTTGACCTGCAACCTTCATAGCTTTGTCTCTGGCCCAACATAACATACCATTCAGTTTCCAGTAAGCTCCTAGCAGCATCTGGGAGCCCCCAGAGGGTCCTGGAATTGCACGTGCAAAATCTCCAGCCTACCTCAAGGGACATTTATTGCAAAGGATCCAAAAAAGAGGCAGTGTAGTGCCTGCACTCAGCATGTCAGAAAGAGACCAGGTGCTGACAGTACACAGCTCAGACAGGGCATACTTGTCCCCAGGATGCAGCTAGGAACACTCATTTCTGAGAAAGCAACTTGGAGCTTCCGCCCTGGAGCACAGCAGGTAGCAGACATTCCTACTGTGAGCCAGGCGAGCCTGGCTGCCATGTGTCACAGTAGTTGTTCGGCAACCAGGATGAGCAAAGGCCAAAAGCTCCTCACAGATGTAGAAAGCAATCAGCTCAAAAGCCCAAGTTGGATCCAGGTGACCACAATCACTTGTTACTGACTCAGTCAAATTTCACTGGGACAGTCCATCAGCCTCCAGACAGGAGCAACAATGAACCAGGAGCCAGAGCCCAGGACAAGTTACACCATAGTATTTAGCAGTGCCGAATGGCATCCAGGAGCACACAGAGCAGAGCTACAGGCATTAGGCTGATCTGGAAACACGTGAAAGAAATGCTCAGAGCACATGTGGCTGCCAGAGAGCAACAGAGTCAAGGCATGAGCTTGATCTTGTGAACGGGTGCATCAGAGCTCTGCTCAGACCAGGTAGAACTCAAAACTCCACCCTGACATTCCAAAAATACACTAAGAAGAAGAGGGAAAATGAAGGAATTCAGTCACAGCAACAAAGGGCTACAATTGTGCAGGTAATTTCTCAAACCTAACCCACTTTTCTTGGGGCAGGAGTGCTAAGTTCAGCAAGTAGGGCTTTTGCCATGCACATGGTATAAATAACCCTTTCAATATTCAGCACCCCATATGGTTTCCAAGCCCATCTGGAGTAAGCCAACTGGTGTGGCACAAAAACAAAGCAGAAGTGGGACTCACTTTTTTTCTTTCCTTTTGTTTTTGCTTTTCTTTTTGCCTATCTTTTCCTTTATTTTCATTTTCTCTTTCCCTTTACCTTCTTTCTCCTCCCTTCCCCCCTCTTTCATCTCCTCTCATCCCTTCCTTCCCTTCTCTTCCCTTCCCTTCCCTTCCCTTCCCTTCCCTTTCCTTTCCTCCAGTTTTCATTCCCTTCCATCCAACTTCCCTTCCCTTCTCTCTCTCCTCTCCCTTCCCCTCTGTTTCCATTCCCTTTCCTCCCTTTCCCTCCATCTCCTCTTCACCCCTTTCTCTGTCTCTTCCCCTTCCCATATACCTTAGGGCTCACCCTGGCTCTGCTTTCAGGGATCAGTATCTGGCAATGCTCAGGCTGTATAAAATGCAGTGTCAGGGATCAAACTGGGTTGATCACATGCAAGGTAAGCCCCTTGACCCCTGTACATACTCCAGTCTCTTTTCCCTGTTTTTTGATGAGAGAAATGTGAGAGTAAGTTACTATTGGACAACTATAAATGTTATTAGCGTGATGGGAGATGCTAGATAGATTTTAGGTAGTATATGAAACTTGAGGTTTTGTAGAAATACCAAGAGGCTGTGGATAGAAAGTTGAAATGTAAATAATAAGGCAATTCCATTCTGTCACAATGCTTTTCTCAGAGGCATTGATTTCTTTCAAAGACTGTTGAAGATTTTATGTTCTCTGAAGAAATACCTAGTGGGGACTTGCTGAATTTTACACTAGTTCCATTTAAATATGTCCATAAAGACTGACCCAGCACCTCTGACACCAACAGTGAAACCTTCCATCCTTTTATTTTTAATTATTGTTGTGGTCTAAGTGAATTGCAAGTCTTTCACAGTAATATTGAGGCACATAGAGACAATGTATGAGGGGCATTCCCAGCACCAGTGTTGTCCTCTCTCCACCTTTGTTCCCAGCATGCATCACACATCTCCCTCCTTTACCCCCGTAATGCTAGTGTAACTGTTTCCCCCTTGTATATAGCCTGTTATAGATTGGGTATCGATTCTGTTGTCGTTGACTTTGGATTTGGTATTCATGTTGTATCAGTTGAAACCTTTCATCCTTAAGAGAACTTGTTTGGGTGGCTTTTTCAGTGTTGGCCATTCTCAAAGGATGGCATTTGGATTTATTTTTCCATGACAACTCATGACCATTTTTTCTTGCACCTGATAATCATATCTATGCCTTATGTGGAGATGTACCTGCTTAACGTTTCTCCTCATTTTCTAAAAAAGGTTCAGTTTTGTTGTTGAAGTTTGTGAGTACTTGCTATGTTTTCATAGTATTGTCTTATCAGATCTATGGTATGTGGACTTTTTTTCAGTGAGACATTTTTGTTATTTATAGTTTCTTTCAGAGCATAGAAGTAGCAAAATCTGATGTAATCACATTTGTTCTTTTAGTTTTCCTTGTCAATGGAGCCCAATCACCAAGGATACATTGAAACCATTATAGCCTGCTTTACTTCAGTGCATTTTCTGAACTATAGAATCGCACATTTAAATCTTAAGCCAAAACTGAGAAACATTTTGTGCCTGGTGTGAGTTGGTGAAGCATTTGTAATCTTTGCATGTGACTGTCTGGTTTTCACAGCATTATTTATTGATGATTATTTCCTTTCTTAATATTCTGTTCTGGGCTCATTCGTCTTGGTATACATGAGGATTGAACTGGGCTACCAATTCTAAGAGAATCCATAATTTTTGAGAGATTCCTGTTAGATCAAATTTAAATCAAAATGAACAGTTTAAGTTTTAAGTGTGCAGGGAAAATCTAACTGAATGCAAAATAGTTGAAGAAAGTTCAATACAAGCTGAATCAACAGAAACTGTAAGGTATTGGGAAATGAGTTAATTATTAACTAAATGAACATATCCTGAATATTGAATCGAGTCACTGACAAGCAGAAATTGTAATAGCAGGGAGCTGTTGTGTGTTAATATTATTTATCTCTAAAAAGACACATCACAATAAAGTGAAACACCAGTCTGGGGACAGTGTCAGGCCTTTGATATTAAGTCTAGACACAGGACAAATGCCATGATGGTGCTGCTGACTAGAGGGCAATAGAGTTGTCAACTGTTATTATTTGAGTCACTAGGGAGAGGATCTCAAGTATTGCAATTTAGTCTTCTTCAAATGAAAGGTATGCTTGTAGGGTAGCTCTCTTCATCTCCTCCCACAGAGTCATCTATCTCATCCCTATCAGGACAGACATTTGATTCCATCAAACACTTCTGTGATATACCTCACCTGTGTTGTTGACTTACTTGCTGACTGCCTTCACAATAGCATATTTGAGAAACAAAAAAGATGTGAGCGTATCTTAATGATAGCTGACATTTATTAGAGAATCTCTGATGTTCCACACATTATAGCAAGTGCTTCTTTTCTTGGCTACATAGCTGAGGAAAAGTTATTAAATATAATTATCTTCACTATATTTAAATCCAGGTCATATTGCTCCAGAGTAATTACTTGAACTCCAAAGATAATATATCTAGAGGAAATACTGTTAATATACTTGTTCAGTTTAACCTTATCAAAAAGGAATTACCACAAGAAATTATGCCATCTGGAATACCATAATATTCATGAATGAATTCTTTTTCTAGTAATGTGAAATCAAGGTTTGTTCTAAAGTTTGAGTGATAGTAAATAGATTAGGTGCTTTCCTGGCATGTGACTTTCATAGTTCCATCCTTAGCACCCCATATAGTCTTTTGAGCACTTTCAGGAATCATTCATGAACACATAGCCAGGAATGAAACCCGAAGTCTGCTGGTTATTTTCTCTCCCCCCCCAAAAAAAAAAGATGCTACCTAAAGGTAATCCATAAGGTTAATCTGTTTGCTGATTTTCTGCCTATACCAAGAGGTGCTCAGGCCTTGCCCTGGTTCTGTGCTCAGGGATCACTCCTAGTGAGCTCAATGGACCATGTGGGTGCCAATATTTGAACACAGGCCAACCACTTACAAGGCAAACACCTATATACTGTACAGTCTCTCCATCCTCAGTGGTGGTTCCAGAGGGAAACGAGCTGTGGTAGCATGAGGCCTTTAACATCAATAACATTTTATTTCCAAATAATAAAAGAAGAATTAGTAATTTTACTCACATATCACCACCAAAATTGGATTTGTGGACATTAACATTCATTTTACTTTTGTTATTTGTTTTAGGGTCACACACAATGGTACTCAGGATTTATTCCTGGTTTGACACTCTGGGATCATTTTTGACAAAATTGGGGACCTCATGAGGTACAGGGAATCAGACCTGGCTTGATCACATGCAAGACAAGCATCCTACCTGCTGTAATGTCACTCAAGCCACTCATTTCACTACTATATTTGTTTTTCATATGTCTTTGAGTTTATTATTAGGTTATATAGCCTATATGTTAAACAGAAAGATATTAAAACAATCATATTGGAATGTAAGTACCCAAAGCAGATTTATTGATTATTGATTAGAGTTGTATAGCCCTAATTCATATTGAAGCTCTAGCACCCTCTGTGATTATAATGTAAATGAGGCTCCAAGAATGTAAACAATATTCAGGGAAGGGGCCGGAGAAATAGCACAGCATTTGCCTTGTATGCAGCTGACCCAGGTAAGACCTGGGCTCTATTCCTGGCACCCCATATGATCCCCTGAGCCTGCCAGGAGTGATTTCTGAGCACAGAGCCAGGAGTAACCCCAGTGCCATTGGGTGTGGCCCAAACACCAAAAAAACTCAGTCAAACTTAAGGGTAGGACCATCTGCTAGGATCCAGCATTATAGAAACCAGGAATTTCTCTGTCTACAATTGTGAGGTGAGACTTAAAGGATCACCTTCTGTAAGACAAGGAGAGAATCTCTCCAGTAGCTTGACTTAGAACTTTCCAGTCTTCTGAACTCCGAGAACATAAATTTAAAGCACAAAGTCAATGGTAAGTTACTATGGTAGAGAAGTTGACTAAAACAGATTGTATAGTAATCTTATGTGTGAGTACATATGATAGAGGTACAGAATATCCATACATTAGTCTTTTTTAATATATATATATATATAAATATAACCAAATATATATATTTGGTTTGTGGGCTAGACCTAGTGATGCTCAGGATTAAGTCATGAATTTTCACTTAAGAATAACCCCTGGCAGTGCTTGGGAAACCATATTAGATGCCAGGAACTGAACCTATAACAGTCATAAGCTACACAAATGTGTCTCCTTTCTATTGTACTATACCTCCAGCTACCTATATGATAATTTTTATAGTAGAATATGCTTTTTTATACTATCTTGTTACTAAAAATCCTCTCCAATGATAAAGATCTTTTTTTTTTGAATAAATTTAATTCAGATAAAAGTAGCAAGTAAATAATTAGCACTGGGGGATGATTTCATAGAGTAGGAGGTAACCACGGTAGAGAGGGTGTGGCACTTCCCTGATGCTTGGTTCACCACAAGCTTGCTAGGTAAGTACTAGCAAAGTCAGAAAAGCCTAAAGGAGTTCCTACAGTGTGGACATTCAAGTCTGGGCCACCACCCAGATTTTCTAAGTCCATTGTTTATTCTTGCAAAAAAGAATTCCCAGAAATCTGACAGAAAGAAGAGGAGAAGGAAATATGTTGAACTGGTGACACCTTTTTCCAGAAAGAGGAGAGGGTCAGAATAGAGGACTCCATTGAGTAAAGAAATTGTGCTTCTCAAATTATGGGGGAAATCTTTCATAATAGAGTTTGCCTCATAAATACAAGAATGAAGACTCAACCAGAATACAAAGGGTGAACCACTCAAAAAATGGAAATAACACTGTTTACTCTTTTCAAAACTGGTTTTATAAACTTTTCCAGGGTAGATAATTCTCAAGAAATGACCATGTAAAAGTCTCTTAGTGGATTCTGGAGTCCCTCATATGCTGGAATTTGAGTTGTTCCCTTAAAATTGAGCTCACTCAACTACTTGTTTAAGTGACATAAATGTTGACTGCAAATTACATAACTATGCCATCAGTTGATGGATAATTATTCTGTATTATGGTCTTAATAAGAAATGAATATGATATTTTCACCCAAAAGAATGAATGGTAGATTGATTTGTGTAAAATAAAACCCTCTGAATATATTTGAATTAAGGAATGAAAAGATTATTTTCAGGATAATAGGCAAGTTAGAACTTAAATACTACTCAAATTGGACAAAATAATATTTGTTTTATGACACTGATTCATCTTAAATTTGATTGCCAAACTCAGCAAGAGGAAGAATTTTCCAGAGCTAAACATTTTTTTATGAAGTGTCTTTTCTACCTATGTATTCTTGCTCTATAATCTATTGTAAAGTAAGCCTTTCAGTTATAGACACGAGTTTCTTATGTAGAAAATCTTCATTATTATTGCCTGGAATGACAAAGAAATACAGAATTCATCAGTATATTAAATAATAATTAGAGCTTAAAGGAAAATTTTCTGATCATTGGGAAAAATGACAAGGACACACATACAAACAAAACAAAGACAAGGCACTGTTTCCCAAGTGCTGATTTTCAGTTATAAATGAAAAAAACTGCATGAGATTACAATAGTGTCTTTTAGGAAAGGGTTAAAAAAAACTCCACACTGGCTCCTTGTGGGAAAAATAGATTAGAGCCGATTATACAGACTTTTGATTGGGGAAGGGAAGATAATTTATTAGAAGTCATAATGGCAAGCTTTTCCCATACAAATATTCACCACCCACTAAGTATGGCAATTCCAAGACAGTAATTTAAGCCATAAAATTAGTTCATAATAAGTGATATATACTGACTCCAGTGAGTCAAAGGTAAAAATGTATGATTTGGCTCTTTCTGAGTTGAACAGGCAAGACTAGAACAGAATTGACTTCTACTGAAGAATTCAGGCGTTAAAAATTATAATGCATTTGATGGGGGAAGGATGGACATAAGATTCCAGGGGAAATAAACCTTCAGGGAAAGTTCACTTGGCAGGAATTTGTATTTGTTCTGAAGCTGGCAAGTAAAGGACCAATAACAGTGCAGTTTGGGAAGTAATAAATCTAAGATATGATCTAAAGAATTTATTGAGCTGTCCCCAAAACATTAAGGCTAAAATTCTGTGTAGAGTCAGAATCTGAGGCCTAAAAATACTCTGGCAACAGTCCTGACTTAAAGAAGGCTAGATGCCCTCAGGAGAGGAGAAACCAGTACAAACTAAGGCTAGGAGAACAAAAAGGAAGCCCACCAAACTTTCAACAAACTTTCTCCTTGACAACACTCTGGCCACAGATCATTACCTACACAGAAAGCTCCAAGTGAGAATTTTATGGGCAAAATATTTTCAATTCAGCTTTGCAAAAGCAAGCAGCAGGAGGCTTTATTCTGTTTCACTTGCTTCTCAACTTGGGATGTGTAATTCCTTTCCTTTAATTCACAGAATTCCATGGATGTCCACAATTCTTTGGTACACATCACTGCCACTATGGACTTAATCACTAAAAGTGCTTGACAGAGTGAACTATGAAAATTCACCTCAGAAAACAGCAGGCACAATGGCGAATTTACATAAAAGCCCACAAAGCCCAGGGAGTAAAGGCAATAATAGCTCAGAAGACTATCAGCACCAATAAGCTCCATAACTCCTTAGATATAAACTGTAGGGACATTGTGATATACATATTTGAGGAGTCCAAATAGCACAGTACAGGTACAAGAAAGTGTGAGAATAAAAATTTGAACACTAATTAAAAGTGACAATTAAAGTGTATGGTAAGTGAAATAAAACAAACAAAACAACTTCATGGAAAGCATCAACAACAGTGTCATAACAACTGCAAAAAATGAGTTCCAGGATGAGAGGCATAAAACCTCTAGAAATCAACGAAGAATCAAAGAAGCTATAAAAAGAACTGAACAGTTCACAAGAACTCTGGGATTAGTTCAAGAGGAGCAGCAACAAAAGAAGATTTTGATGAAGAATCATTAGTTAAAGAAAGCACTGAGAAGTTCTCAGAGTTGCAGAGTATCCACCAGGATACAAGAAGCCCAAATGGTCCCAGCCAAGAGGGACTCAAAAATTTAACACATTAAGACACATCATAATCAAAACGATAGGTCAAAATTACAAAAGAAAATTATATACAAAGGAAATCCCAAAAGATTTACAGTAGACTCTATGAGCCAGAAGCAAATGAATGATAGAATGAAATGAAATTAAATGAACATTAAATGAAATAAAGACTACTTTAGTGATCTAGAGTATTCCTATTTGAAGAAAAAATTCAAAGTTTTGTGGGCCGGACTGTAGGATTAGTGGTGAGAACATTATATGCCTGAAACACTTCTTAAACAGCTGTGTAAATTATGGTGTCTAGTTTCTAAAAGATAGATGATTCCAATGGTGTTGGTATCCAAACAGGATGGTATTTTTGTAAAGATGTACGTCTTTTTATTGGAGGGGGGGTGTCACATCCGACGGCACTCAGGGGTTACTCCTGGCTCTGTGCTCAGAAATCAGCCCTGGCAGGCACAGGGGACCATATGGGATGCTGGGATTCGAACCACCGTCCGTTCTGTGTTGGTCGCGTGCACACTTTACCACTGTGCTATCACTCCGGTCCCAGCATGTAATTCTTACATTTATAATATTAAAACAGGTTATTGATAAATAAAATTATCTATTGAATAGAATTGATAATTAGAAACAAGTTCAGTAAGCCAATGGAGGAAGTAGTTTTACATCTCTATAATTTTCAACATTTATTCCTTTAAAAGTAAGAGTTTTTATAACTTCTGGGAGTGTCCCTTTCTTACTTTTTTTGTTTTTGGTTTTTGGGTCACACCCAGTAGCACTTATTATTCCTGGCTCTACACTGAGAAGTTTCTCCTGACAGACTCAGGAAACCATATGGGATGCCGGGGTTTGAACCATCATCCTTCTGCATGCAAGGCAAATGCCTTACCTCCATGCTATCTCTCCAGCCCCATGGGAGTGTGCCTTTCTAAAATTAAGTATTTAACACCTTCTTTCTCCAAAATCACTTTTTTCTTAAATCAACAAGAGAGAAATTTTATAAGCAACACAATTTCCCATCCCATCTCAGTCATTTGTTTTAAGCTGCAAATTTCTCATTTTCATTTATCACACAACAGTGATATATCTGGATAACTATTAAGTGATAAGTTAAATTTAAACTCATATTTTATAGTGCCTTATTGATTAAAATAAGTGTTTCATTCAGATAAGCAACACTTAGATATGTGACAGTGGAAAACAGAACACAATAAGGTATCAACTCACACATCACACACACACAAAAAAAAGAACAACCAGTGCTGGCATGGATTTGGGGAGAAAGGAACTCTCATTCACTGCTGATGGGAATGCCATCAAGTCTAGCCTTTCTAAAAAATAATATGGATATTTCTTTAAAAAACCTGGAGATCGAGCTTCCTTATAGTCCAGCAATATTACTCCTAAAACTATATCCTAGTAAAAAAAATGCAATACAAAAATTCCTTCTACACTCCTATGATCATTGCAGCACTATTTACAATAGCCAGATCTGGAAATAACCCAGGTGCTCAAAAACAGATGAATGGCTAAAGAAACTGTAATACATCTACACAATAGAATACAAAGCAGCAATTAGAAAAAAACCAAGTCATGAAATTTGCCTATGCATAGATGGACATAGAGATTATTATGCTTAAGCAAAATGAGTCAGGTAGAGGGATAAATATCAAATAATCTCACTCATCTGCAGAATATAAGAAAAATGAAAGACAGACAATAGAGATGAGAATTAGGAGCCAGAACGATAATCTCGATAATACATGAAGACAACTGGCATTTGATCCACAACCCATTTGGTCCCCAGCCTCTGCCAAGAGTGATCCCTGGCCACAGAGCCAGGTATAACCCCTCAATACAGCTGGTTGTAACCTCAAAACCAAAATAAAAAATGCAAGACAACAAAAATATATGCCTACATATTTGTGTATGCACATTAATGGACTTGCTACATTAAAATCACACTGCTAGTTGATAATGCTCTTGTCATTTATTGAATCAGAACAAAAGTCCTTCTCAGAAGAGGGAGAGAATAATTTTCATTCCAGCTGAGACTTGGACAAAAACACTAACGAAAGGCTTTTGATTTTGTTTTGTTTTGAGGGGGCCACATACCCGGTGTCGCTCAAGTTTTACTCCTGGCGCTGTGCTCAGAATTCACTCCTAGAAGGCTCGAGGGACCATATGGGATGTCAGGGATCAAAAACGCAAATGCCCTATCACTGTGCTATCAATCCAGCCCAAAGCTTTTTGATTTTTCTTCACACCAGGCAGGAAGTCAAACAGGGACTTATTTTTTAAGTTATCAAACCACTGTGGTTTATATGGTAATACAGAGTCGAGTTATAGACAACATCAGTTCCATCACCAGTGTCAATGTCTCTCCTCCACTGTCCCCAGGTTTCTTACTAATTCCCCAGAATGCTTCCTTGGCTGGCACAGGTTTTGGTTTAGTGTTTGTCGTTTGGCTCTCACACTTCCAGTGTTGTTAGTTTTGTGGTTTGAATTATATAATTATATAACTTCTCTACATCATTGATGTTTCTGAGGCCCTTGACATCAGTCCTTGCCATCCCTGTATACCTTCTGTTCAACTTCTTATTTCCCCTCTTACTTTTTGTCCTCTGTCCTTTTCCTGCTATAATTTGGAGTCATGGGTGATCTAGGCAGCCCATTTTAACCACAGTATGCCCTCATTCATTTATTTTGACTACCAAGCAGAAGTGATAGCATCCTCTATTGATTCTTCCTCTTCTCTCTTCCTTCATTCAACTTGATATCTTCCATTACATCCATGCTATAGCTAATTGCATGCTTTCATCATTTTATACAGCTGCATAGTATTCCATTGCCTATATATACCATATATTGTAACATACTCACCTTCTCTTGGATACCTGGATTGATTTTTATATCTTAGCTATTTTCCCAAGTGCTGCAATGAGTAATAGTGTGCATATATTCTTTTGAATAAACTAAAGAATGTGAAAATCCTAACAAGCACTTTCTCTAGTCTCCCTTAAAAAGGATCCAATGCTTAAGTGGAACATACCTCATATCTCAGGACTGGACCTGGACTCATAAATGCATGTTACAGGCCCATCCTCTTTGGGACCTGTTTTCTGCCACTTGTGGTCCAGGTTCCTTCACTGGAAAATCCCTTCTGGAATTAGAGAAATGAAGCATCTCCCATGAGTCACTGCCTTGTAGCATGGCACTTGTCACTGCAGTTGGCAAGAACAAATTCTTAGTGACAGGGATAATCTGATGACAGTATTATTTATATTGGTCCCCAGCTTTTGCAGAAGATTGATATTGAATACTATGAAATATATGTACCACCACCCTATGCCCTAAAAAGGAAAAAAGATATAACTGTAATTCAAGTTATCCTCCTCCGTGGTGACAATGACATTTTACAAGTTAAAATAAAGTGGTTCTAGGGGCCAGAGTGATAGCACAGTGGAGAGCATGTTTGCTTTTCACTTGGCTGACCGGAATTTGCTCCCCAGTTTCCCTTATGGTGCCTCAAATCTTCCTGGAATAATTTTTGAGTGCAGAGCCAGGAGAAACCCCTGAGCACTGCTGGGTGTAGCCAAAAAATAAGTGTTTCTGAGGGCCAAAGATAGTACAGCAGGTAGAGCATATGTCTTTCAGATCGTATAGATAGGATTATTCCCTGGCACCACAAATGATCCCTTGAGCCTGCCAGGGGTGATGCCTGAGTTCAGAGCCAAGAAAAACCCCTGAGCTCCAGACCGTGTTACCAAAAAAGTACAAACCAAAAATGTAGTTTTATAATATGAAGTGGTTAAACCCCAAGAACAAAGCAGAAAGTAGGCCTGGAGTATTGTCAAGATTGCCTCCAAGCTAAAAAATGAATAATTAAAAAAGTTTAATTAAAATGGACTAGAAAAATAGCACAGGAGGTACTTAGCTTGAATGATACTTAGCTTGAACCGCTGGAAATGTAAACAGTCAGCTAAACACAGCCTGGGGTCCACTGAGCACAGAGTCAGAAGTAGCAACTGAACACCATGGGGTTGGGGCCCAAAACTAAATAAATAACTTAATTAAGGTAAAGCAACTTTCCTAATGAAGTGGCATAATTTGCATCAGATTATAAATTTTCCCAGATCAACCTTTTGGTCTATAACAGTATCATTATGATTTTTGAGTTTATCAGAAAACTGGGAGCTAGTGAAGACTGATTTCACGTTAACAAATTAACTATTTTTCACAGTGGCGCCCACTGGGCAGGCGTAGTTTCATGGATTTTCCCAGCCTGACGGCACAAACAGGGGACCTGGCTTCTGCAAAGCATAGCCGGTTTTCACGTTATGGTGAAGTTCCTTGGCGTTCCTGCCCTAGAATTGTTCTCTGGGAAAGCGAGTTTTCTGGAGCCTCTTTTCATCAGGAGAGATGAAGTCATGAAATTTTCCTATACATGAATGTACACGGAATCTATTATGCTGAGTGAAATAAGTCAGAAAGAGAGAGAGAGAAAAATACAGAATGGTCTCACTCATCTATGTGTTTTAAGAAAAATGAAAGACATTCTTGCAATAATAACTTTCAGACACAAAAGAGAAAAGAGCTAGAAGTTCCAGCTCACCTCAGGAAGCTCACCACAAAGAGTGATGAGTTCAGTTAGAGAAATAACTACATTTTGAACTGTCCTAATAATGAGAATGTATGAGGGAAATGGAAAGCCTGTTTAGAGTACAGGCAGGGGTCGGGTGGGGAGGAGGGAGATTTGGGACATTGGTGATGGGAATCTTGCACTGGTGAAGGGTGGTGTTCTTTACATGACTGAAACCCAGACACAATCATGTATGTAATCAAGGTGTTTAAATAAAATTAAAAAAACCAAATTAACTAAAAGGTAGAGAGACTCTAAACTTTTAAATAGCCCATTAATCTCAGTAACATATTTTCATATGCCCTAGTTTCCTTATGCTAAATTATCAATAATTTCTATTTGGCTATACTGATATAAGTATATTTTCTTTCTTTTATATATATATATCATATATATATATAATCTTTATTTAAGCACCATGATTGAAAGCATGATTGTAGTTGGTTTTCAGTCATAAATAGAATATCCCCTTTCTCCAGTGCAACATTCCGACCACCAATGTCCCCCATCTTTTCCCACCCTTGCTTATATTCAAGACAGGCATTCTACTTCTCTCATTCTTAATATTTTAAATAATGCCTTGGTGTAATGTATTACATACCTTTTATTTTGTTTTTCGACGACACTCAGTGGAGTTTAGGGGTTTCTCCTGGTTCTGCACTCAGAAATTATTCCTGATGTGTTTGGGAGATCATATGGGATGCCAGGAATCAAACTTGGGACAGCCACATGCAAGGCAAGCAAGCGCTCTACCTACTGTGCTATTGCTCCAGCTCTATGTGTCATATTTTTTAAAGAAACTGTCATCATCTGTAGCTGTGATGAAGTCTGAGAAAGACAAATTTATATAATGCAGAAATATTAACAGTAGGATAAATTTGATAGGACAGAAAAGAAAGAGATCGACATTGTGAGAAAATGAACCCTACAGTATTAGAGAATTTTATGCCTTTTCTGTTTCCTCCAGTAGATCAGCACCTACTACAGAGAACTTATTTGGTGGGCAAGGAAGTGACATTTCATCTGATTTCTGCCATCTAGTAATTAAGTAATTGAGAACACTATTCAAGTAATAGATTGAACATTTATTATGTGTCAGCCTGGCAAATTCTGGGACTGGCTCGTTTCTGGAAGAACGTGCAAAAACCTAGCAAACAGACAATGAAAATTCAAGTGGCCAGTTAATCGCTCCTCATCTCCTCTGGGATTCTGTTGACCACTTCTTTATTGTCATATGCAAAGCCCTGCGTAAGGCACAGAAACCATCTACTGTGCTCTGTGACTGTAACTGTGCAATGATGATAAATGAATCAGGACCATGACAAGTTAAAACTGCCTTGAAGATCCTTCTGGCTACTCTGCTATAAACAGGTGGATGCCTCTGTGGACAGGAAAACTGGTTGGCAGGCAGTCACTGTGGGAACAATAAGAAGAAATACTGGTTGTGGAGGAGTGCCCATTCTATCTTTTATGTCTAGGTCATGCCTTTCAGTTGGAAGTTTTATTGCCCAGTGCAGGATGTTTCTTTCCCCTTCCTTGCTTTCTTTCCTTTTCTTTTTTTGCTTTTGTTGTTACACATATTTAGTTGTACTGTTTTGTACTTAATTGAGATTTTACAAGGGGTCCCAGAATTGACTTGCAATGCTTGCATACATGCTCACAAGGGGGTGCACTTATTTACTTATTCTTAGATGAGATGTGGTCGTAAAGCTCATATATATTAGCGGTGGTGCCATCTGACACTTCTAGAGCCCAGTTGTGTTGTTTGTGCACACACATCTGCATACCAGATAGTGTATCTCGCATTGTAGAATTGTGAAGCTCAGACAGTAGGGCCATGACTAGCACAAGTGGGGGATACTGGGGATCAAACTTAGGGTCCTATATTTGCATTGGAGGTACTTTTAGCCACCAAACCCTCTCCAGTAGCCCTGGAGTATGTTCAGCAATAACCCTAGCTTCTACTAAGAACAACTAGAACATTCTAATGTCTATCCCATTTGTTGCAACCAAAAATGCCTCTATACATTGGCACCTGTTTCCCTGAGGGATCTTACTAAGAACTGCGCTAAGATGGGGGTTCTCAAGGAACAGAGAGTGGTCATCAATGTTGAGTGTGAACAGGGTATGTCTGATGTGAAATGAATCATTTAACAATTGTGGTCAGGGATCACAATGAGCAGTACTCAAAGCTTATTCCTGTGTCTGTACTCAGGGATCACTCCTGGCATGGTTGGGATCATGTGGGGTGCCAGGGATTGAACTAGAGTCAGCCACATGTAAGATAAGAGCCCTACTTATGGTTCTATTGCTCCAGCCCCAAGGTAAGAAATTTTTCAAGGTGGAGGGAATTGAACAGGGTTAATTATCTAAAAGAATATTTGAGAGAAAATAAATGAGTGAGAGTATAAAAAACGTTTGTGACAGGGACCATGGCCTATAGTAGTTGATACAAAACTGGCACCACAAGAAAAATTTTTGTTTTTGTTTCTGGGTCACACCAGGTGGTGATCAGGGGTTATTCCTGGCTCTGCGCTCAGAAATCTCTCCTTGCAGGCTCAGGGGACCATATGGGATATGGGGATTCGAACCACCATTCGTTCTGGGTCAGCTGTGTGCAAGGCAAATGCCCCACTGCTATGCTATATCTCTGGCTCCACAAGAACATTTTTACTTTTTTTAAATAAAATAGTTTATAAGATTATTTTTAATAGTTATATTTTTCACACTTATCATGTTCATGATTGAGGTTCAGGCATAGAGGGTAAGACACTCTTCACCACCATGGTATATTTCCTGCCACCAATGCCCCAGTTTCACACTCGCAATTCTCCCTGCCTTCTCTCCTGCCTGTCTCTCCCTCTCTCCCTCTCTCCCTCTTTTACTTTTTCTCTCTCTCCCTCTCTCTCCTTATCCCTCTTTCTCTTTCTCCCTCACCTTCTCCCTCTCCCCAACCCCTCTCCCTCTCCCTCTACTTCTCTCCATCCCCTGTCCATTTATTTCCTTTTAGATGCCATGGCTTGCAGTATTGTTTCTGAAGAGGCATTATGTCTATCACTTTTCCTCCTTCCAGCACCCA
The DNA here is from genome assembly GCF_024139225.1 of Suncus etruscus. NCBI lineage: Eukaryota > Metazoa > Chordata > Mammalia > Eulipotyphla > Soricidae > Suncus > Suncus etruscus. The sequence continues at coordinate 87,010,745 of NC_064868.1, read as the reverse complement.
ATTCTGGTCCAGAGTGACTATTTTCATCTCTCATTGTGATAGTGGCCTCTTCTCTGCCCACACCACACTCTCGCTCTTGGTGGCAAGCTTTCTAGCAGGGACTGGTCTCCTTACATTTTCTATAAGTAATAAGTTGGTAAAGTCTTTCTTGGCTCTCCAAAGCTGTGTTCTCAATCATCTATTTTTGATATTACCCTCATTTAAGTGGTAAAGACACAAAAGACATGCCTCCCAACACGGAGACCACATAGATATCTGTTGGCAGATAAATTATTGTATTTGGGTACCAGAAAGCAGAGATAAACATAAATTTGTTTGTATAATTCTCTGCTCAACTAAGAATTAATTTGCAGAATTGCAATTATGAGCATGATCTACAGAGCTTTCAGCAACTGCTTGATAGACTTGGAAGGCAGCACTTCTGTCCGTTCTTACAGGGCAAGGAAGATGTGATGATGCCAGACAAAATGTGCCGCTTACTGAGTAATTTGTGGAACAGTTTGCCTCTATTAAATCATTATTGGAATAGGGATGGGGCAGTTGTGATCAAACTATCCATGAAGACATCAACTAGTTGCATGCAAAACCAAGGAACAATACTGCCACATTATTCACCATAACTAAGATATGAAACAATGAGTGCTTGTCTACAATGGATTATTACTCAGTCAAGAGAAAGGAAAAATTCTGTGCTATTGATTGACAGCATATTCGGAAATACATTGGGGAAAAACAAATACTATATGATATCACTTTGATACATAGTCTTGGAACTGACCACAGTGGTAGTTACTAGAACTTTCTAAGGAAAAAGAGCAATTGAGGAATTTTTTAAAGGGTAAAACCTTCCAATTATGGGATGAATATATTCTGGTGATTTAGTGTGTGACCATTACCAATATTTAATAATGATTTAGTATACACTTGAAATTTGCTGAGAGATATCTTATTTTTATTTTGTTTTTGTTTTTGTTTTTTTGGTTTTTGGGCTACACCCTGTGATGCTCAGAGGTTACTTCTGTCTATGTGCTCAGAAATCGCTCCTGGCTTGGGGGACCATATGGGATACTGGGGGATAGAACCACGGTCCGTCCTAGGTCAACCGTGTGCAAGGCAAATGCCCTACCACTGCACCACCGCTCTGGCCCCTTATTTTATTTTTAAAATATATTTATTTAAGCACCTTGATTACAAACATGTTTGTAGGTGAGTTTTAGTTATAAAAAAGAACACTCTTTTCACCAGTGCAACATTTCCACCACCAATGTCCCTCAACTCCCTGAGAGATATCTTAAATGTTCTTACCACACATAAGTAAAATGGCTATGGTATTAGGTAGTGGGAGTGCTTATTAATTCAACTACACATCTTGAACACTTAAATATATAAAACTCAAATGTCATATTTGTTATATCAGAAAATATGAGGACACATCGTTGAAATTTCAAGAAAAGTAATTGTGAAGTGGAGAGAAAACAGACTACTGAGATAAAGAGTGGATTTTAAGGCAACACAAGTGAAAAATTATCAGGGAATTACTGCTTAGAATTTCAAATTATAAAAACTATAGTAAATGTGTCTGTACTGATAAGCACGGTAGAGGGATGCTTGCTTTGCTTGAGGCCATCCCAAGCCAAAGTTTGATCCGCAGCAATTTATAGGGTCCCTGAGTCCTACCAAGTGTGATCCCTGAGAGCAAACCCAAAAGTAAGTCCTCAACAACATGGGATGTGACCCTTCCCAAATAAAAGGAAACAAATTTGATTCAGATACTTGATCAAAATCAATAATATAAAGAGATTATTTAAGCAAAGAATATATACATTAAAATTATGTTACCTTAGTGAAAAATTAATAATTTAGAGAAAGAAATAAATCCTTGCTTGGAGTGCAAATTTCTTAGAATCACCAAACAAATAATTGCTTCACAAATAAATTCAAATAATGTAAAGATATCAATTACTTTGACACACATAAAGCAGAGGGATAGAGAACTGAGCAAATAAAAATGTTGGACACTGACCTCACCGATAAGTAAACATTTTAGATGTAGATATTTCAAAAATTATATAAACTTATCAAATTGAAAGTTTTTTTTCTCCACTTCTACTAATGACAGCACAATTCTCTCTTCTCCACGTCACCTGCTTTATAAATAAAGCAGTGCTGATGAAGAGAAGAGTTTGATTCACAGCCCATTTCTAATGCATACTTCTTCTTGTTTGGATGTGACTGTTTTTTTTATTTTATTTTATTTTATATTTTACTTTATACTGTTAGGAAAGAAAAAGAAAAACCGTGTTTTGTCAATTTAAATTAATCCAGTTCACCTCATGATTACATATTTGCTCACTGGCTTCTGGTGAAATCTTTGAAACAATGTCAAGGTAATTTCTTTCAATACTGCCCCCTGATGCCTGGTGATTTCCCACTGTGCATTTTCAAGTCTTGATTATGATGTACAGTGACCTTACGGGTAACCTTTTTGTTTGATAGATTTTCCATCATCTCCTGAGCAGACTTGCCTATCATTTTATCACAATTTTTCCCTGTAGTCATGTTTAGACAAGTGAACTTCTGACAACTGATAAAATGTTGCATGTGATTTTACATTTCTGTAAGTGGCTTGCATCTAGTGTTGAGAAATATTTGTCCGATAGTTTTATCATATAGATGGTGGCTAAACCAATGCTAAACAGTACATTTCAGTTAAGGCAGACTTGTAAATGTTCTCAGTAAGATGTATATACATTTAAATCACAAATCTATTACTTATCGCAGCCATACTAAAAGTAGATGAATTTTGTTTTTCCTAAGTATTAGAATATGATTTTACTAGTTGCCTTCGCTTTTCTGCTTGATGTTACTCATTTTAATTTTCATTGTTTCTATGTCCTTTCATCTGTGCTTGTTCTGCTTTGTCCTGATTTGCTTATTTAAAATAAACGTTCTGGTGTTACATTTGAGATAGTTTTACTTTTCTAAGATCAGAATTTAGGGAATAGTTTTCTCCTTTATTGTTTTAGCAACATCCCAGAAATTCAGAGTTTTTTGCTCCCCTGCAAGAAAACTCCCCTTATTTCAATCAAGTGAGCAAGTATAGGTCAGGCTTAAGTGACCACTGAGTGAACTCTAGCTCATTATATGATCCTTATAATACTTTTAATAAATAAAAAGATAAGAGCATGCCTATTATAGTTGTTGCTTAAGCAACCCAGCAAATTGGCTATGGTTGACAGTACCCTCTTGATGCGCTTGAAATAATTGAGTTTTTATTGCCCATTAGAACTAAATGATGGAGCTATCAAAAAAAATTTCACTGAAAGAAAATCTGTGAAAATTGTCATATCCCACAATGGAGTCATTAAGTCACTGTCTAAAGGTTTACTAAGTTGTTTGTTGAGTTTAGATGGTTTCTATATTACTGTTACATCTAATTTGTTGTATTCCAAATGGGATGTCAGAATTAAAAAATGTTGTGGTTGCACATTCCGGGAATGCCAGTATTTGTGGATCCTAAGATAATAAGTTGACATGGCAGCTATAGGATGTGTCTGTGGCTGTTGGGGCTTTAGGAAGTATGAGAGATGGAAGGAGGCTGCCCACCCTCACTCTGAAAAGAATCCAGAGTTTTTAACCTCAAAAACGTTATACCTGAGGATTTTATCAGTTAGGTATCTCTGTGGTAAGTGGTAAAGAGGTGAAATTGGACCATTGGTGTGTCAGCAATTGTTTTGTGTGGGTCCAGATGCTGTGGTCTCAGCAGGGTAGGTATTTGACAACCTCCCCTCCCAAGGGCACCACCGAGTATTTAGCTCCAAAACTGATGCATTCATAAATTTTACTGCTTGGCTTGCATTTGTTTTGAGAATTAAGTGTTTATGGAGCTGGCAAATGAGCTCTATATGGTAGTTCTTTTAAAATATTTAAATATTTTGTTTAAATATTTATTAAAATATTTTATTTATCAAGATATTTTTAATATTTTAAAATAGTCTTTCTTTTTCCCTGTGACTAGAGCTTGGACACTCTTCACTGTGCTAGTCACTGGTCCCATAGTTGGTTGTGGGGCTTGTACACTAGGTTTTTTAGAACAGAGCTCCCACACTTTGCTGTGGCCTCCAAATTCCAAATAATGCTATTAAGACCACACACAAGCATGTGGATTGCAAATTGGTGGCTCAACTCACAGCCTTTTTCTTGCAAGTCAGACATGACATGCCTCTGAACTCTTCCTGAAATCTCCTTTTTTCAATTTTCTTCAGAAATTTTCCCATAGTGGCAGTGTAAATTTACATTCCTCCTAAGAGCACTCAAGAGAGTCTTTCTCTAGTGTCGCTTTATATTTATTTTTTCCTGTTTTCTTCTTTTTTAATTTTTTATTTTTAATTATGAGAACAAAGATGCAAAGAAAGTAAAGTAAAGTTACAGTGGAAGAACAATCACCCATTACATAATTCTCAGAAGAAGTCCCCTTGCTGATATCTTAACTCTGAACTTTCAGCCAAAGAACATTAAGATAAATAAACTTCATGTACAATTGCTTTGTCCCTCAAGTCCCCAGATTGTAATACATTATAATATTTCTTAGCAGCAGACAAGGCAACCTAAAGCCATAAAACTTATTTAACTCCTTAGACATTAGAGGCATAATATTTTTTTACATTTCCATGTACATGCATATTAGTTTAAGTTAACCTTAAAAGTTTAAGTGTTTTTTTAAGGATTAGAGTCAAAGGAGCACAGTAAAATGGTGTTAGAGTGGCAATTGTTGTTTGCATAGGCCCACCAAAATATGAGGGGCATGGAAAGGAATAACATTGGCCTAAATACAAAGAAACCCTATCCCTGAAGTTTCCTGGCATAAGACCAACTCTAGACTCCAGGCAAGCTAGATGGTCCAATCCAAGACATTGTCTGTAGTGCCAACACACTTTTATTTTTCACATAGTCTCTGTTGTTGATATTATGTTTCTATATTAAAGATCCTGGAATCTGCATATCCTACATTGAAGCCAGGATGTGGAGCGTCCTCTAGTTTCACTTCACAATTAAAAGTCAATGCAGGAAGCCCTATCCTGTAAGCAGGTAGTTGTTGTTAAGTCTTCTCAGTGTTAAGGGAAGTCTCTTTTGAGCAGGTTAATGTCTGAGCAGTGGTAGGATCTTTCGTTGTAGAGGATTGCTTCCAGGTGATGTTATAAACAAACTTGGATGTTTTGTGGATGGCTTCCCTGGTTCAGGGGTGAATGGAAAATGCCCATTCCTTTCAGGCCTGTGCCAGGTCGTTATGTCAATGTTCAGGGTGTAAGGTCCCCTTGCACTACAAGATTTGTGTGTTTTAATCTCTATTAGATAAGATCTTATTTGTATGTATAGTATTTTTCCATTTTAATTTGCCTATGCAAAAAAGGAACAATGCCACATGGTGTTATCAGTGCATATGGGGGCCATAAGAACAAGTCCAACAATCCCCATGACATGGTTCAATCAGCACCATTAAACTGGGGGACTTATTCACCAAAATTCCTTATTGAACAAGTCACAAAGAGAAGATAAAAAGTGGTTAGAATCATCACTGTATAAGAAAATATTTAGTAAGACTTATAGCTGTCAGAGAAAAAACACATAAAATATTAAAAAGAAATACATGTCCATTTTATGCCCTTTGAAATAGTTGGGGGTTGTTACACACAATGCACAGCTTTGGTCTGTGATTAGGATTGTGCAGTACTAAAGTTAAAAAGAGTACTGTGGGTTAGTGATATTTGGAGAGGTGAGAGAGTTAAGGAGTAAAAATGAGCTTTTTGGGGGTGTGGGAAAGGGCAGAATACAAAATGGACATTCTGGATACGCAAAACATAACATAAGGATAGGGAATACTCTTAATACATGCAGTGCGCACAGGGGCACTAGCCCCCGCGCTATTTTCTACATGTAGACTGGCTAGAAATTCACAGTGACAAACTTAGTTCAATCGAGCAAATCTCAGCACACCCCAAGTTAGGACCCAACATTTCTGGCCATCTGGGCTACCACCCCAGGAAGGCCTGGTGGCCAGGGACAGAAGAGGAGACGGCTGGGGGCCTATCAAGGCTCCCAGTGCACCCAGGTTAGGGAGAAGGCCTTCCACACGTGGTCTCCCCAAATCCCATGCCAGCTAGAGCTAGCCTCCAGATCAAGAAAGGATGGATAGAGAGCCTGAAGCCAGGATCTGCCCGCCCTCCACCCTGTGCTCTTCCCGCCCTAGTGAGGGGAAGGGCAGGGAAAACTTGGGACACCATCCAGGAGGGACCTCCCGCCACCCACCTTGTCTGGCCACCTGGGCTGCCATCCCAGGAAGGCCTGGAGGCTGGGGGCAGAAAAGGGGACAGCTGGGGGCCTATCAAGGCTCCCAGCGCACCCAAGTTAGGGAGAAGGCCTTCCACATGTGGTCTCCCCAAAACCCATGCCAGCTAGAGCTAGCCTCCAGATCAAGAAAGGATCAATAGAGTCTTTTTATTTTTAATAATAGCTATTCAATTGGGTATGAATGGAACTTATTGTGAATCTGAATTGCACTTCCTGATGATTGGCGAGGTTGAGTACCTTTTCTTGTGCCTGATTTTATTTGTATGACTTCATTGGGAAATGTTTATTCAGGTTTGTTGGCCACTTTAATTAGATATTTAAATTTTTTGTAATTTAATTGAATGATTTCCTTATAGATTTTGTTTACTATACCCTTTATTAGATCAAACATATTTTCTCCCTATCTGTAGGTTAATTTTTAATTTATTTATTACATATTTTGTTCTGCAAAAACAACTTAGTTTTATAAAATACTAATTGACATTTGTTTTTGTTTCTTACTTTGTTAGATTAAAAATTATTACTGCAAAAATTTCAGGAACTTTATTTTTATTCTGTGAGTTTTATGGTTTCTACTTTCTTCAAGTCCTTAGTATATATTGTGTAAATTTTTGTAAGTTAGAAACCAGAAATATGGATTGTTTTCTATGGAAAATAATTTTCCTCAATGAAAAGTGTTCAAGAGATATGAATTTTCTTGGCTCATTTTCTCAAACCTTATTTTGCTATATATTTCTGTATTTATTTCTATGTACTCTAGTCTGTTCTATCAGTTCATATATTTATTTTTCTGCAAGGCCCACATTGTTTTAATTAATATGTCTTAGTTTGAAATCATGAAGTACCAGGCCAGCTTTTGTATTTCACAGGAATATTTTTTGAAAATTAAAGCTCATTGATGCTATCTTTAAAATTTTAGGATTCATTATTCTATTTTTATGTAATTTCCATAAACATTCCTAAACATATCATTGAATCTGTAGAACACTTTGGGAATATATATAATGGAAAATGTTTTTTTTTCGGTGGTGGTGGTGGTGGTGTTGTTGAAAAATATTTTATATACTGTTCTTTAAAGCTATCAATACAGGATATCTTTTAATTTATGTTCATCTGTAAATTTTAAGAATAGAATATTTCAAATATGACTTAATATAGTTTTGTTCATGTTTGCTTTGCTTTAATTCACTGTTTCTGAAATCTGTGTGATTATAACATTCATTGATTTTTAAGATAAGTAATATATTATTCTTTCTATATTGTTCTATTCTCTAAAAAAAGACATTAAATACTTTATATAATGTAAATTGAAACTATCCACAGAAGGGTAGGTCCTGATTCCCATCACACACACACGTCAAAGTGGATGCCATGCCAACTTGAACTGCCCAGAGAAGCACTTCAAAGGAGGTGAACTGATCTTGCCCCCAAAGGCCAATCCAGATGAACATGGCCACTTTGAGGCCTTGTGCATTTCCTAATCAACAAACCCCAGCACAACATGTAGAAATCACCACACTACAAGTGTGACAATGTGGATAAAACACAGGCCTCCACCATGCACAGATAATGAAAATAGCAGTTCTAATGACCCGAAAAGTGCTGACCACCTATTTAGCCTCTCAGATAAAACTTTAGAGAAGAAATTTGGAGGATCCTCATAGACTTCAAAGAAACCATGGAATGAAGTGAACGAACCACAAAGAAGAATCAAGAGGATATAAAAATGAAATGAGAAAACACCAAAGTAAAATAACAGGACTGAAAAACTTGTTAGATGGAATGAAAATCTCACTGGAAAGCCTCTTCAACAGAGTAACAGCAGATGAGGACAGAATCAGTGAGCTGGAAGTTGAGTGCATAACAATCCCACACAACAGAAGAGATTGGAAAGGAGCCCTAAAACAAATGATCAAAGATATTATTGTAATAAGGCCCAGAGGCAATAGAGTTAAGGGCTGGAAGGACTGGCTCACAGTTTGAAGCTCACCATAAAGAGTGGTGAATAGCTACACTAACAACTAGCATGACAATATTAAAAAAATGGGAGAAGTAGAAAGCCTATTATGAATACAGGCAGGGGTGGGGGAGGAGAGGGGGCATTGGGAATGTTGCAGTGATAGAGTGGGGTATTCTGTTTATGACTGAAACCCAACTACAAACATGATTTAATCATAGTGTTTAAATAAAAATAAAAAAGAATAATAAATATTAACAATGAAAAAAATGATCAGACAATGGAAGCTATCCTTAAAATTTGTGAACAGAAGTGAAGTCTGAGATAAACTCAACAGAAACAACATAAGAATCATTGGAGTCCCAGAGACCCAGGAAGAAAATCTGCATGAAAAATCAACAGACAAGAACATTATGCAGAGAAATTTTCAGAGCTAAAGAGTGCATGCAAAAAAATTCTACATTCCCAAAGAGTACCAGTTAAAAAGATCCAAAGGAAAGCACCCTACTACACACCATAGTCACAATGACGAGTCCCACAGATATGAATAGAATACTGAAAGCAGCAAGATCAAAAAGGGAAATTACATTCAAAGAAGAATTCTTACTAAGAATCACAGGAGAACTATCACAAGAAATATTCAACCCCAGAAGGCAGTGGTGGGATATAGTGAGAAAACTCAATAAAAAGAATACTTCACTAATAATACTTCAGCCAGACTTACATTCATGTTTGAAGGATGATTACATAGCTTCAGGGACAAACAGCAGCTCAGAAAATTTACAGTGTCAAAATCAGCCTTAAAAGATGAAATTAGAAGTCTATTTTAAGGCAAGATAGACCTACAGATACCAAACTACCAAACTACTACACAAACATAATGCTCAATCCATGACAATTATTTCTCTCATCATCAGTGAATGAAATGCACCAGTTTAGAGACACAGAGTGGCAAAACAAATCAAAAAGCTGAATCTGAATCCAACATTATTTATTTATTTATTTATTTATTTATTTATTTATTTATTTATTTATTTTTGTTTTTTTGGGCCAAACGTGGCAGTGTTCAGGGGTTACTCCTGGCTATCTGCTCAGAAATAGCTCCTGGCAGGCACAGGGGACCATATGGGATGCCGGGATTCAAACCAACCACCTTAGGTTCTGGATTGGCTGCCTACAAGGCACACGCCGCTGTGCTATCTCTTTGGCCCCTGAATCCAACATTCTTAAGTGTACAAGAAATACATCTGTATAGTCAGAAAAACATAGACTCAAATCAAAGGTTGGAGGACAGTCATCCAAACAAACAAGTTTTTTTTAAAAAAATCTAAAGTGGCCATACTAGTTGATACAAACCTTAGACTTAAAAAGGTTATAAAATTATAAGACAGACATTTAATAATAATCAACAGATATATTCGAGAGGAAGAAATCACATTCAAAATGTTTAAAACAATTGTTTTTAAATCTGAAAAAAAGACATAAATAGCAGCAAAATAATAGTGGGAGACCTCAAAACTGCCCTGTCACTCCTTAATACATCAACAAGGTGGAAACCTAACAAGATTATGCTAGTTCTGAAAGGAAAAGCGGAAAAAAGTGGCCTAGTTGATGTATATATACACCCCCAGAATACTGGATAGACATTCTTCTCCAATGGATATGGGTCATTATTCAGAATAGACCACATGCTGACCCATAAAACATACCTCCAAAAAATCATAAAGACTACTTTTTCAGATCATAATGCAATGAAAGTAGAAGTAAACTGCAAAAAGACACAGAGGAAAACTTTAACACCTGGAAATTTAACAGTTCACTACTAAACAACCAACGGGTCAGAGATGAAATCAAAGAAGAAATCAAAAGATTCCTGAAAACAAATGCAAATGAAGACACAAATTATCAAAATTTGTGGGACACAGCAATTGTGATACTAAGACGAAAATTTATAGCTTTACAAGAACACATCAGGATGGAAGAAGCTTCCTACATAAATAACTTAATGATTCAACTTATAAAGTTAGAAAGTGATCAACAAAATGAACCAAAAATAGATAGGCAAAAGGAAATAGTAAAGCCTAGAGCAGAAATTAATGAATTGGAAATCCAAAGAACAATTCAAGATATCAATGAAAGCAAAAGTTAGTTATCTGAAAAAAACAAAACAAAATGGTAAACCATTAGCAAAACTCACAAAGGAAGGGAGAGAAACTTAATAAACCAAATTATAAATGAAAAGGAGATTACTACAGATTCAAACGATAATCAGAGACTACTTTTAGAAACTATATACCACAAAACAAGAGAACCTGGAAGAATTGGATAAATCATTGGATTCTTCTAATCTGCCATAGCAGAAACAGAATAATTGAGCATATCTAAACAGAAATATCATTATTGAGTAACTTAAAGCAGTAATCAAGTCTTCCCAAAAAAACAAAAGCCAAGGCCCAGATGGCTTCACTAATTCTTTCAAATCTTTCAAGAGAAAATTCTACCAATCTTTCTCAGGTTCTTTCAGGAAATAAAAGAAACAGAAATAATCCCAAATAGATTTTATAAAGTTAACATCACCCTGATACCAAAAGCAGACAGAGATGCTAAAAAAAAAGAAAAATACAGACCAATATCCCTGATGAACAGAGATGTGAGGATCCTCAACAAAATTATAGCAAAAAGAATCCATTGCCTTATTAAGGTCATACGCCATAACCAAGTAGGTTTATTCTAGAGAGTCATGATGATTTAACATGCAAATTAATCATAGTATTCCAACATATAAACAAAAAATAAACTCCAGATGATCATATCAATAGATGCAGAGAAAGCATTTGGTAAGATCCTCCACTCATTCATGATAAAAACTCAACAAAATGGGAGTGTAAGGAACTTATCTCAATATAGTCAAGGCCATTTACCACAAGCTCATGGGAAATATTGTACTTAATGTAGATAAACTAAAATTCTCTTCCATAAAATCTTGTTCATGGGACAGCTGCCCTCTTGTGATTCCTATTTAATATTGTACTGGAATTACTTTCGATAGCAAATAAGTCAAAAAAATTAAAAAAAGGATATCAAGGACATCCAGATAGGAAAGGAGAAAGTAAAGTTCTCACTGTTTGCAGATGGCAAAGTTCTATATTTAGAAAATCCTAAAGAATACCAAAAAACTTCTAGAAATAGTAGATTCTTATAGCAATTTCGCAGGCTTCAAAACTAAAGCAAAGCAAAAGAAAAAAAAAGCAATGCCTTCTAATACACAAATAATGATAGAGAAGAAATGTACCTTAAAAAATTATTCCAGTGCTCTCTTTGGCAGCACATATACTAACATTGGAACGATACAGAGAAGATTAGCATGGCCCCTGTGCAAGGATAACATGCAAATTTGTGAAGTGTTCCATATATATTAAAAAAGAAAAAAAATAATTCAATTCAAAGCAGTGCCACAGAAACTCAAATACCTTGAAGTCAACTTAAATAAAAAGGTGAAGGTCCTATACAAAGAAAACTACAAAAATAGTGCTTCAAGAAATAAAATAGAGCACAAGAAAATGGAGACTCATACCCTACTCATGAATTGGGAGGATTAATATCATTAAAATGGCAATACTTTTCAAATCATTGTATATATTAAATATGATTCCTCTAAGGATACTCATGACATTCCCTTTTCTTCAAAGAAGTGCATCAAACCTCCTGAAATTCATTTGGAATAACAAATAAATAGCTAAAGCAACCCATAGGAAAAGAAGATGAAAGGCATCACTTTCCCTAATTTTAAATTGTATTCCAAAGCAATAGTCCTCAAAACAGCTGGGCCTTGGAGTGAAAATAGACCCTCAGATCAGTGGAATAGACTTAATTATTTAGAGAATGTTCCCCTGAGATACAATCAATTAATCTTTGATAAAAGGGCAAGAAATGCAAATTAGAGCAAGGAGCACCTCTTCAACAAGTGATATTGGCATTACTGGTCAGCCACATGCAAAATAATTGAATTCAGATGTCCATCTAACACCATGCACAAAGGTCAAATCAAAATGGTTAAGAGACCTTGATATCAGACCGAAAAACAAAAGGTATATGGAATAAAATATAGATAAAACACTCATAACATTGAGACTAAAGGCATCTTCAAAGAGGAAACACCACTGTCCAAACAAGTGAAATCATTGATAACCAAACTAGACTACATTAAACTGAGAAGCTCCTGCACCCCAGAGGAAATGGTGACTAGGACACAAAAGCCACCCAAGAATGGTAAAAAATATTCATGCAATACCATCAGATAATGTGCTAATATCTACGACAATATAGGGTACTGACAGAACTTAACAATATAATCTAACCCCATCAAAATGGGGTGAAGAAATAAACACACACTTCATCAAAGAGGAAATACAGATGCCCAAAAAGCACATGAAAAATGCTCCACATCACTAGCCATCAAGGGGATGCAAATCAAAACAATAATATGGTAATATTTCATGCAACAGAGACTCTCACACATCACAAGGAACAAGAATAATCAGTGATGGTGGGGATCTGAGAAGGGAACTCTCCTTCATTGCTGGTGGGAAGGACATCTAGAGCAGCCTTTATGAAAAACAATATGAATATTCTTCAAAAAATTGAAAATTGAGCTCCCATATGATCCAATTATACCACTCCTCGGTATATACCCTTGAAACACACACACACACATACATACAAAAACAACATGAAAAGGCCCTCTAACACCCATGTTCATTGCAGTGTTATTTAGAATAGCCAGAATTTGGAAATAACCCAGAGGCCTGAAACAGATGAGTGACTAAAGAAACTGTGCTATATATACACAATGGAATATTATGCAACTTTTAGGAATAATGAAATAATAAAGTTTTTCTATACTTAGATGAACATGGAAACTTTTATGCTGAGCGAAATAAGTCAGAGCGAGATAGACATAGAATAGTCTCACTCATCTGTGGGATTTAAGAAAAATACAGTATGGTAGTAATACCCAGAAACAATATAGATGAGAAAAAACAGTCCATAATATGAAGCATACCATAAAGAGTGGTGAGCACAATTATAGAAATATCTATACTAACAACTATCATGACAATGATAGTGAAAGAAATAGAATGCCCATTTCAAAGACAGGCAGGGTTTGGGTTATTGGAGGGATATTGCATTGAAATTGTTACATTCTTTTTATGACTGAAACCCAACTACAAACATGTTTGTAACCATGGTGCTTAAATAAATATATTAGTAGACAAAAAACAAACTATCCATATAAAACTGAGTATCTTTTATTGTATTTTTTTCTTCTGTTTCATTTTAATTTTATTTACTAGGCCAATTTAACAGTCTTTTCTTTTACAATTTCTAATTTCCTATTCAGTCCATATAGTATACATTTCATATAAAAATTATATTATATCTCAATGTTTGATTTAGTTCTATATATATTCACATAATACATAAATATCTCATGATTTCATCTATTAAAATAATAAAGTATTTTGGAAATAAATGTTTTAGTATTCTTTGTTTGTTTGTTTTTAGGAGGGGTTTGGGTCACACCCAGCAGCGCTCAGGGGTTACTCCTGGCTCTACATTCAGAAATCGCTCCTGGCAGGCTCGGGGGACCATATGGGATACCGGGATTCGAACCATCGACCTTCTGCATATGAGGCAAACGCCTTACCTCCATGCTATCTCTCCAGCCCCATGTTTTAGTATTCTAGTCTGATAATCATACCATGTTTTTGTGTCACTTTATTTTTCAGGGGGTCAAACCTGGCAGCGCTCAGGGCTCATTCCTGGCTCTGTGCTCAGAAATCATTCCTGGCATGCACTCGGGACCATATGGGATGCCGGGATTCAAACCACTGCCCTTCTACATGCGAGGCAAATGCCCTACCTCCATGCTATCTCTCCGGCTCCGTTTTGTGTCACTTTTGATAGAATGATAATCATGTTTGTTATGGGTTGTATATTCCTGTTCTTATGTTATGCATTTTATCTGTCTCCATAAATCTTCTTGAGATTGTTTAATGATGCAGGTATGTTGTGATCATTGTTGTATAATTCTCTTCTTTTTCTCAACATTATTGTCACTTCTAATTACAAGCATTTATTATATTTTAATAGATTTGGAGCCAGTAAGTTAGTGTTGTAAGTCAGGAGTTTGACCTGCACAAACTGACCCAGGTTTGATCCATAGCACATACAGTGTCCACCGAACCCTTCCAGAAATTGTCCCTGAGCACAGAGCCCAGAGTATTCGGTACAAATGAGTGGGTTTCAAAACCAAATAAGTTAGTAGATTGTGGATAATAGTTGCATAAATATATTAACTATGAATATATATGGTTTGGTAAAGAAGATTAAAATAATAATATTGTTGTGAGTTAGCCACCATATTTAATTTGAGTGGAGAATACTGTCGAGTGGTAAAATATTAAAGGTTAAATTGAATTTGTATTAATGATAGAATAGTGCAAGGTAAAGTCGTGTGTGGATTGGTGAGTGTGATTGTGTATATGTACACTTTCCAGTATTTGCTAATGGAAAAAGCATGAAGCCTTTCTCTACAATAAGCACAAGGTTTCAGATCTTTGTTTCTAAATACCAGTTTCCTTCCAAATGAACAAAATCTTTAGAGAAATCATTGAAAAAACAAGAGTCTGACAAAGTAATGAATTAGTCAGTTTGGCCTTGTGCTGAAGGGGAACACTCAGATAAAATGTTACAGGAAAAGTGATCACATGATAACAGGATAAGAAATTAGAAATGAAATTTCTGATTTAAAAACAGAATCACGACAGGTATTCAATGAATGCTACTTGAGTAATATTTTGATAAGGAAAAATATACAAAGATCAAAGAGTCATTCTACAAATTATAGTAGAAAATTATCTAAGTCATCAATAAGATAATTGATCAAATATTGTATCAGTAATGAGGTCAGGAGCCCAGAGAGATAGCACAGCAGTAGGGCATTTGCCTTGCATCTGGTTGACCCAAGTCGAAGCAAGATTCTATTCCTGGTATCCCATATGGTTCTCTGAGCTTGCCAGGAGTGATTTCTTAGTGCAAAGCCAGGAGTAACCCTTGAGCACTGCTGGGTGTGGCCCAAAAACCAAACCTCCCCCAAAAAAGAAAAGAGTAATGAGGTCGATTACCATTATGATTCTCTAAATTGGAATAAATATAATTGAATTAAATTATACTTAATATCCAATGATAATTGAATAAATACAATTTATATGTAGTGTAAAATATAATACATACTAATATAATAAATATAATTGAATAAATATAGTTCAATGAGAAATATAAAATACCACGTGTCACCTATATCATATTCTTGCAAAATGTTTATAATTTACAGTTTCTAGGGAAGGAAAATCTGCATTGTGCAACATTCTGCAATAAAGGTTTGAACCTTTAAAAATTCTCATTGTCATGAAAGCCAAAATAAACTAGGCTTCTGAGAATACTAAAGCGGCATGGTCACCATATAAACACAAAGAATTTGATTAGATTCTGTATCTCATTCTTTCAAAAGAATGAAATAGGAAAAGATGCAAGCCATAAAGTACAATTTTCTAAGTAATTGTAGAAATTGAATATGATCTGTATAATATGTGGCATAATAAGATCAACATAAGGGCCTTGTGTATGGTAATGGTATTGTGGTTATTTTTGAGAATGTTCTTAGAAGATATGTGCTCAAGGATTTCAAGATATGTTTGATACATTTTTACAAATGGAACAAAAATGCACTGGAAATGGGGTGGGGGTGAAAGTCTGAAACACTGAAAATTTGGGGAAAACTAACAATAGGTAAATAAAAACTAAGGATATGTGTATGTTTACTACAAACTTCATACTCATATCTGAGGTTTTTATTTTATTTATTTATTTATTTATTTATTTATTTATTTATTTATTTATTTATTTATTTGGTTTTTGGGTCACACCCGGCAGCACTTAGGGATTACTCCTGGCTCCATGCTCAGAAATCGCTTCTTGCTGGCTCAGGGAACCATATGGGATGCCGGGATTCGAACCAGTGACCTTCTGCATGAAAAGCAATCGCCTTACCTCCATGCTATCTCTCTGGACCCTCATATCTGAGGTTTAAAGAATAAAATATAATGCTAGAATTACTTTAAGCATTTTTAATGATGTTAGTTTATTGAGTGAAAGTGTTAAACTGCCCTATTCTCCCAATCTTTTTCTTGGAAATAACCATGTAAGAACATTGGGTGCACATTTTAGACTTTCAGACATAATATATAACATAGACTTTCAAGGTATTTTTCATGATCAATGACATTGGCTAAGAAAACCAAAACAAAGATGAATCAATGGATGATATCCAACTAAGCTTCTGCACTGTAGAAAAAATGATGACCAAATCAAAATGTATCCATCAAATTGACACAGAATATTTTCAACCTGTCATCTGAAAAAAAAAAAGTAACATCCAAGATAAAGAAAGCACTGGTAGAACTTTAGAAGACAAAAATTCTCCCATCAAAAATGTGGGACAAAGTGAATAGAAACTTCCTCAAAGACAACATAGAGATGGATAAAAGTGATATAAAAATATTCTGCATCATTTGTTATCATGGAAATGCATGTCAAAACAATAAGATATCATCTTACTCTAATAAGATTTGCATCCATGACCAAGAGCAGAATCAACCAGAGTTGGCGTGGATGTGGTGCTGATGTGGAGATTAACTAGCCCAGCCCATTTGGAAAACAGTATGGAGACTTTTTAGAAATCTATGAACTGAACCTCAATATGAACCAGCAATTCACCATCTACCCCTAAGGCTCAAAAACTATTTAGAAAAGATATCTGCAACCCTATTTTCATCAAAGCACTGTTACCAACAGTCAAAAAATGGAAACAATCCATAAGACAGATGGTTGCATAAAAAAATATGGTAAAAATACTCAACTAAATACTACTCAGCTGTAAGAAGTCATGCAATTTACTACTGGCAGATGGATCTTGAATGTCATGGTAGTATTAGGTTAGTCTGAAGGAGAAAGACAGATGATCTCTCTTATGTGTGGGAAATAAAGAACCATTGTAGGGAAGTAATAGATGTCCATAGGCAACATACATAGGACTAGACCAGTAGGAAGCTTCCCAAGTAGTATAGTGGTGGAGAAATTGTGGGGGAAACTGGGACAGTGGTCGGGAAGTGGACACTGGTTAAGAGTATGGTATTGGAATGATTAATGTGTGGAAACCTACCAACAATTGTAATTTAAACCACAGTGCAGTAAATGAAAAAATAAAAACCCTTAGCTTTAAAAAACATGCTAGAATACCTCTTGCTTTTTTCACACATCATGTAATCTCTAGAATTGTAAACGTGAATTAGTTTAATTCTTTTCTCACTGTTGTAAGTGATTTGTCAGATAAAACACCGTCATTGATATAGTCATCCTCTCATTATGTATGATTCTTATTTGTCCATATGCCTACAAAGATGAAGACATTTTGCTATGGAAACCATGTAGCCAGAGATAACCTGATAAACATTTCTTTAGGAATGGATGAACATTTACTTTGTATAAATCCCATAGATTAAATGAAGAGTCAAGGAAGATACATATTTTTAATTTTAATATTGCTGAGTTTCCCCCTGTGTTATGTGCCTTCAATTTATACCTCATTAAGGGTATATATGATGGCTTCTATTCCTGCATCACCATCAACTCCTAAGGTCAAAATGATCCATTCATATTATTTTAATTTTCTTCTTGAATTTGTGCAGTATGATTAAATGAGGCTTGGGTAATTTGCTAATTGTTCTGCTGGACTTCCCACATGTGTAGCTTTAATATTAACATGATGCTATTTAACTACATTAAATATTCATTTACTCAGTCTACATCTTATTTTTAACTAGTTTTTTTTTTCTGTATTTGACTGAAAATGAGTTTCTTTTTATAAGGGATATATCTGGCAGTATACAAGGGGACTCCATATTTTAAGCATCTCCCAGTGACTTTGGCTGTGCTTAGACCAGCTGTTTTAGGGTTATCAGGATATACTTTGATGCTGGGGCTCCCAAGGTCACATGTGATGGTGTTTGGTGTAGGCACATGTTGCCAAGCTGTGCATGTGTGCTAGTTTGCTCTGCCTCTGAGTGTTATTCCACACTAGAAAAGAGAATTTAAGTTAAATGAATCATTTCCTAAATAGTTTATAAATTTGAATAACTTTTTGACAAACACATGCCTATTCCGTTGTCAAAACAGACCTTTCTCTATTATTTTCTGTAGACTTAAAAAAGTTCTTTTCCATCCTAAACTAGTAGAACTGCCTCTGCTGATGTGTGTTTATGTATGAAGCAGGTAGACATTCACTTAAATGAATTTTTATTTTTATAAACAATTGTATTGAATAATGAATCCGTGATGGCAATCTTGGCTAGTAATAGGTGCTCATATATGGATTCATCTTTCTCACCTCTCCATAATATTTAATTCCTTGTTTATTCTAGAACTGATCCATGTTTCCACATGGGCTTAAACATCCTGAATATGTCAAGAGTTAAAGAATTGGTAAGGTGAGAGAGCTTGCTTTATTTGACATAACATCCTCCAATTTCATCCAAATTTGGCCAAACTGCTTCTTTGTGATGGCATAGTATTCCACTGTGTACACATAACTCAATGTCTTTATCTAGTTGTCTACCATTAGACATTTGAATTAGATCCATCTGCTGCCTATTGGACTAAACACTTCACTGAATGTAGATATACATAGATCTCTTTAAATGTTTGTGTTGGATAAGTACATGCCAAGAAGAATAGCCATATTGTATGGAAACTTTGTTCTTAATTAAAAATCTCTTTATATGCTATTCTACATGGGTTAAATCAGTCAACAGTCCCACTAGCAGTATAATTTTACAATGATAATTATCATTGTATAATGTTCATATATATTTCTATTAGTGAAATAAAAGTTTTCTATTTCAGCTATTCCATCACATTTTTGGAACATTTTCTAACATTCTCTTATCAAATGTTTATCATCTTTTAGTATTTATTAAAAGATATATATGTTTTAGGGTACCTACTGAGGATGCAATTATGTTATTTATTAAACTTTTTTTTTTTTTTTTGGTTTTTGGGCCACACCCGGCGGTGCTCAGGGTTTACTCCTGTCTGCTCAGAAATAGCTCCTGGCAGGCACGGGGACCATATGGGACACCAGGATTCGAAACAACCTTCTTTGGTCCTGGATCGGCTTCTTGCAAGGCAAACGCAGCTGTGCTATCTTTCCAGGCCCTTATTAAACTTTCTAATAGTTTCTACCAATGTAGAAATATGTGTGCTAAACGATAATCAAATTAAAAAATGAGTTTGATCAGTGAGGGCTGGGAGAGAACCTGGGGGCATTAGTGGAGGGATGGTGACATTGGTAGTCAGAAAGCTGTTGGAATATTGTGTGCCTCAAACTATAAACATCACATATTGTGTCAAATACAAGCATCAAAACAAAATATCTATCTACAACATCTAGAACTATAGCTCTGTGGTCATGTGTATGTTTTCATGTATGAGGTTCCATCCTTGGCAATTAATAGCCACAAAAATGTTAGTGTAGAAGCCTCTTCATCCTTTTAATTGAAATTTATTTTATTCAAGCACCAAGTTCCATGTGCTACCGGCTCAAGATAGTTTTAGTATTTCTGTACAAATTGCTAGAGTTGTAAATGTTTCCTTCCAACCTTGGTTTCATATGAATCCATGATATTTTGGTGAACATAGTTCATAGATAACTTTCATTTTTAGAAATATGTTGTCCTGGAAAGAGCCAAATAAAGGATGAAACTCCCCACAGTGCAGAGGGACATGGGGTTTGTGGTGATGCTTGGTCTCACTGGTATTTAGCCAATAGTCCAGTGTTTGAACTGGTAGTTCTGCGCTCAGCCCAAAAATGCTCTGAGGCACCCAGGATCACACACCAAAGTGTTTGGGATCACTAGCCCTTATACCTTGGGAGGCCTCTTGGAGTTAAGGATTGATCTTGGGTCCTTACCCAGACCTTAGGTCCAAGCATTTGTTCTCATACTTGAGTTGTTTACCTTATTTAACTACATTTTTCAAGGGTATCATATAGTCATATTATAAATATTGCTTTCTATAATGGGGGAAGACAGTCAAACATAGCTGTGCTCACGGGCTTCCTCCTGCTTCTGCCCTTGGAATCTGTTCCTTTACTTAGAAGTCCCTGCGGTCCCAGAGGATCAGAAAATGTCCAGCCTCATGCAAAGCAAATACCTTAACTGTGCTACTAGCTTTCTGGTCCCTAATGTGTTATTTGGATGATTATTTCTCTTGCAAAATATCAAATTATTCTGATTTCCCAATAAACTGTATTATTGAACACTTTGTTTTTTCTTTGTTCGGTTTTTTTTGTGCTATACCCGGTGACTCTCAGGGGTGTAGCTATTTACTACAGAAATTGATCTTGGCTTAGGAGACCATATGGGATGCTGGGGATAGAACAAAAGTGCAAGGCAAATGCCCTACCGCTGTGCTACAGCTCTGGCTCCATGCATTGAACATTTTGAACTCCTTTCTAAGTAAGGTGTGGCTGTGGGCTGTATCAGAGTGATTGGATGTCTCCTAGAGACTCACCAAGTTTCCTTATTAAGACCAATTGCCATAAACTGCCATCTCTCTACATGGCAGACAGAACATCAAAATAAAGCTTGAAATGTCTGTATGCCACACAAAACTTATTTCTGTTTTAAAAAGGTTAAAGAGACCCAGTGAACAAAGCTGAGTGATTTCTTCTCATTTCATGATGCCTCCCTCATGTACATAAAAAAAGAACCAGAATAATCTATGAGTGGGTCTATTATCCTATGGGTTATGGTAATATTGAATGTAAATGTCACTATCTTTTTTGTTAGTTAAATGAGGTAAAATACAGATTTAATGTTGACCCTAGTTGAAATTTTCCCATTCATGTTTATCTGAAAGCTATTTTCTTCTTAAAATAAAAATTCGTGATAGTTTATGTTATAGGTTTATTCTTATTCAAATTTCTAGTATCAATTTTCAGATTTATTATGACTGAATGCTGTTTTCATAATATTCTTTGAAAAGTTTTTTAAATAACTTTCCATTAGAGCTTTCAACAGTTCCTTTTTTCAGAACTGAACTGGACCTTCCCTCCTGCAATTTATAGTATATCATATTATATTACATTATATTAATGACTAAATAGAATGTGATCCAAATCCATCATTTAATAATGACTTTTGAGAAATGAAAATTGTCATTTGCTGCATTTTAAATTCTAGGCAATCATTAAACATTTCTTTGGGTACAGTAACTATTTAGTTTTGAAAATAATCAATGACCCTAATTAATATCTTCAATACATGCATAATATCAATTGTAAAAATCTTTCAAAATTGTGTTTTAATTAACCATATATTTCAATCTACTAGAGAATGTTTAGAAAAAAACAGTATCATGCCTTTTTGTACAAAAGAGAAAAGAGGGGCCAGAGCAGTGGCACAAGTGGTATGGCATTTGCCTTGCCTACGCTGACCTTGCATGGACTGTGGTTTGATGCTCAGGCGTCCCATATGGTCCCCCAAACCAGGTGTGATTTCTGAACTCAAAGCCATGAGTAAACCCTGAGCATCACAGGCCCCCAAAAGCATAAATAATAAATAAAAATAAAAGGGAAAAGAGGCTCTGAATGAACTTGACTTGTTTAGATACACTATATCTTGTTAGTAAAGGAACAAAATAAGAACCAATCATCTTACCCACCATACCATCCTTATGGTTAGATATCTTTTATCTATGCCTTAATTAATTTTTCATTTATATTCATGTAGCTAAACTGTAATAGTATCTTTTTTATTTAAACACCTTGATTACATACATGATTGTGTTTGGGTTTCAGTCATGTAAAGAACACCACCCATCACCAGTGCAACATTCCCATCACCAATGTTCCAAGTCTCCCTCCTCCCCACACGACCCCTGCCTGTGCTCTAAACAGGCTCTCCATTTCCCTTATACATTCTCATTATTAGGACAGTTCAAAATGTAGTTATTTCTCTAACTAAACTCATCACTCCTTGTGGTGAGCTTCCTGAGGTGAGCTGGAACTTCCAGCTCTTTTCTCTTTTGTGTCTGAAAATTATTATTGCAAGAATGTCTTTCATTTTTCTTAAAACCCATAGAAGAGTGAGACCATTCTGCGTTTTTCTCTCTCCCTCTCACTTATTTCACTCAGCATAATAGATTCCGTGTACATCCATGTATAGGAAAATTTCATGACTTCATCTCTCCTGACAGCTGCATAATATTCCTGTAATAGTATCTTACTGTTACTAATTAAATTCTTATTTTTATTATTTTATTTAAACACCATGGTTAAAACGTTGTTCAAACGACAGTATTTTTTTCTACAGGTAAAGGTGTTCAGGATTGAGTTACAGGATTACAATGTACAACAAAATTCACCATAAATTAATTGTGAAGTTTTTCTTTTTTTTGTCTCAAGAAACATATTTTAATAGTAATAGCAAACACAGATTCAAAGGAAAAGGTTGAAGACATCGTTTTTTTAAAATTTATTTAAACACCTTAATTACATACATGATTGTGTTTGGGTTTCAGTCATGTAAAGAACACCACCCATCACCAGTGCAACATTCCCATCACCAATGTCCCAAGTCTCCATCCTCCCCACCCGAACCCCGCCTGTACTCTAGACAGGCTCTCCATTTTCCTCATGCATTCTCGTTATTAGGACAGTTCAAAATGTAGTTATTTCACTAACTAAACTAATCACTATTTGTGGTGAGCTTCCTGAGGTGAGCTGGAACTTCCAGCTCTTTTCTCTTTTGTGCCTGAAAATTATTATTACAAGGGTGTCTTTCATTTTTCTTAAAACCCATAGATGAGTGAGACCATTCTGCGTTTTTCTCTCTCTCTGACTTATTTCACTCAGCATAATAGATTCTGTGTACATCCATGTATAGGAAAATTTCATGACTTCATCTATCCTGACAGCTGCATAATATTCCATTGTGCATATGTACCACAGTTTCTTTAGCCATTCGTCTGTTGAAGGGCATTTTGGTTCTTTCCAGAGTCTTGCTATGGTAAATAGTGCTGCAGTGAATATAGGTGTAAGGAAGGGGTTTTTGTATTGTATTTTTGTGTTCCTAGGGTATATTCCTAGGAGTGGTATAGCTGGATCGTATGGGAGCTCGATTTCCAGTTTTTGGAGGAATCTCCATATCACTTTCCATAATGGTTGAACTAGACGGCATTCAAACCAGCAGTGGATAAGAGTTCCTTTCTCTCCACATCCCCGCCAACACTGTTTATTCTCATTCTTTGTGATGTGTGCCATTCTCTGGGGTGTGAGGTTGTATCTCATCGTTGTTTTGATTTGCATCTCCCTGATGATTAGTGATGTGGAACATTTTTTCATGTGTCTTTTGGCCATGTGTATTTCTTCTTTGTCAAAGTGTCTGTTCATTTCTTCTCCCCATTTTTTGATGGGGTTAGATGTTTTTTTCTTGTAAAGTTCTGTCAGTGCCTTGTATATTTTGGAGATTAGCCCCTTATCTGATGGGTATTGGGTGAATAGTTTCTCCCACTCAGTGGGTGGCTCTTGTATCCTGGGCACTATTTCCTTTGAGGTGCAGAAGCTTCTCAGCTTAATATATTCCCATCTGTTAATCTCTGCTTTCACTTGCTTAAAGAGTGCAGTTTCCTCCTTGAAGATGCCTGTAATGTCCTGGAGTGTTTTGCCTATGTGCTGTTCTATATATCTTATGGTTTTGGGGCTAATATCGAGGTCTTTAATCCATTTGGATTTTACCTTCGTACATGATGTTAGCTGGGGGTCTAAGTTCAATTTTTTGCAAGTGGCTATCCAATTGTGCCAACACCACTTGTTGAAGAGGCTTTCCCTACTCCATTTAGGATTTCCTGCTCCTTTACCAAAAATTAGGTGATTGTATGTCTGGGGAACATTTTCTGAGTATTCAAGCCTATTCCACTGATCTGAGGACCTGTTCTTATTCCAATACCATGCTGTTTTGATAACTATTGCTTTGTAGTACAGTTTAAAGTTGGGGAAAGTAATTCCTCCTATATTCTTTTTCCCAATGATTGCTTTAGCTATTCGAGGGTGTTTATTGTTCCAAATGAATTTCAAAAGTGTCTGATCCACTTCTTTGAAGAATGTCATGGGTATCTTTAGAAGGATGGCACTAAATCTGTATAATGCCTTGGGGAGTATTGCCATTTTGATGATGTTAATCCTGCCAATCCATGAGGAGGGTATGTATTTCCATTTCCGTGTGTCCTCTCTTAATTCTTGGAGCAGAGCTTTATAGTTTTCCTTGTATAGGTCCTTCACATATTTAGTCAAGTTGATTCCAAGATATTTGAGTTTGTGTGGCACTATTGTGAATGGGGTTGTTTTCTTAATGTCAATTTCATCCTTATTACTATTGGTGTATAGAAAGGCCATTGATTTTTGTGTGTTAATTTTGTAGCCTGCCACCTTGCTATATGAGTCTATTGTTTCTAGAAGCTTTTTGATAGAGTCTTTAGTGTTTTCTAAGTAGAGTATCATGTCATTTGCAAACAGTGAGAGCTTCACTTCTTCCTTTCCTATCTGGATTCCCTTGATATTCTTTTCTTGCCAAATCTCTATAGCAAGTACTTCCAGTGCTATGTTGAATAGGAGTGGTGAGAGAGGACAGCCTTGTCTTGTGCCAGAATTTAGAGGGAAGGCTTTTAGTTTTTCTCCATTGAGGATAATATTTGCCACTGGCTTGTGGTAGATGGCCTTCACTATATTGAGAAAGGTTCCCTCCATTCCCATCTTGCTGAGAGTTTTGATCAAGAATGGGTGTTGGACCTTACCAAATGCTTTCTCTGCATCTATTGATATGATCATGTGGTTTTTATTTTTCTTGTTATTGATGTTGTGTATGATGTTGATAGATTTACAGATGTTAAACCAGCCTTGCATTCCTGGGATGAAACCTACTTGATCGTAGTGGATGATCTTTTTAACGAGGCATTGAATCCTATTTGCCAGGGTTTTGTTGAGAATCTTTACATCAGCATTCATCAGCGATACTGGTCTGTAATTTTCTTTTTTTGTAGCGTCTCTGTCTGGTTTAGGTATCAAGGTGATGTTGGATTCATAAAAGCTATTTGGAAGTGTTTCTGTTTGTTCAATTTCATGAAAGAGTCTTGCCAAGATTGGCAGTAGTTCCTCTTGGAAAGTTTGATAGAATTCATTAGTGAATCCATCTGGACCTGGGCTTTTGTTTTTCGGCAGACATTTGATTACTGTTTTAATTTCATCAATGGTGATGGGGGTGTTTAGATATGCTACATCCTCTTCCTTCAACCGTGGAAGATTATAAGAGTCCAAGAATTTATCCATTTCTTCCAGGTTCTCATTTTTAGTGGCGTAGAGTTTTTCAAAGTACTTTCTGATTACCCTTTGAATCTCTGTCATATCAGTAGTGATCTCTCCTTTTTCATTCCTGATACGAGTTATCAAGTTTCTCTCTCTCTTTGTTAGGTTTGCCAGTGGTCTATCAATCTTGTTTATTTTTTCAAAGAACCAACTTCTGCTTTCGTTGATCTTTCGGATTGTTTTTTGGGTTTCCACTTCGTTGATTTCTGCTCTCAGCTTTACTATTTCCTTCTCTCTTCCTATTCTTGGGTCCTTTTGTTGAGCATTCTCTAGTTCTATTAGCTGTGTCATTAAGCTACTCAGGTAAGCTCCTTCTTCCTTCCTGATGTGTGCTTGCAAAGCTATAAATTTTCCTCTCAGTACTGCTTTTGCTGTGTCCCATAAGTTCTGATAGTTTGTGTCTTTATTGTCATTTGTTTCCAGGAACCTTTTGATTTCCTCCTTGATTTCATCTCGGACCCACTGGTTATTGAGCATGAGGCTGTTTAACTTCCAGGTGTTAAAGTGTTTCTTTTGAGTCCCTTTGGAGTTCACAAATAATTTCAGAGCCTTGTGGTCAGCGAAGGTAGTCTGCAAAATTTCTATCCTCTTGATCTTATGGAGGTATGTTTTATGTGCCAGCATGTAGTCTATCCTGGAGAATGTCCCATGTACATTGGAGAAGAATGTGTATCCAGGTTTCTGGGAATGGAGTGTCCTATCTATATCCACTAGGCCTCTTTCTTCCATTTCTCTCCTCAGGTCTAGTATATTCTTGTTGGGTTTCAGTCTGGTTGACCTATCCAGTGTTGACAAAGCGGTGTTATGGTCCCCCACAATTATTGTGTTGTTGTTGATATTATTTTACAGATATGTCAACAGTTGTATTAAATATTTTGCTGGCCCCTCATTCGGTGCATATATGTTTAGGAGAGTGAATTCTTCCTGCTCTACGTACCCCTTGATTACTATAAAATGTCCATCTTTGTCCCTTACAACCTTCCTGAGTATAAAGTTTGCATTATCTGATATTAGTATGGCCACTCCAGCTTTTTTATGGGTGTTGTTTGCATGGATAATTTTTCTCCAGCCTTTTATTTTGAGTCTATGTTTGTTCTGACTATTCAGGTGCGTTTCTTGTAGGCAGCAGAAGGTTGAATTGAGTTTTTTGATCCATTTAGCCACTCTGTGTCTCTTAACTGGTGCATTTAGTCCATTGACATTGAGAGAAAGAATTGTCCTGGGATTTAATGCCATCTTTATTTCAAAATATGGTGTGTCTTTTGGGTAGTCTTGTCTTAGATTAGGTCTTTCAGTTTTTCTCTTAAGACTGGTTTTGTGTCTGTGAAGTTTCTGAGCTGTTTTTTGTCTGTGAAACCATGTATTCTTCCGTCAAATCGGAAAGTGAATTTTTCTGGGTATAGTATTCTGGGTGAAGCATTCATTTCATTCAGTCTTGTCACAATATCCCACCACTGCTTTCTGGCATTGAGTGTTTCTGGTGACAGGTCTGCTGTAAATCTCAGGGAAGCTTGCTTGAACGTGATTTTCCCTTTTGATCTTGCTGTTTTCAGAATTCTGTCTCTATCTGTGGGATTTGTCATTGTGACTAGGATGTGTCTTGGGGTGGTTTTTCTGGGGTCTCTTTTGGTTGGTACTCTTCGGGCATGCAGGATTTGATCACATATATTCTTTAGCTCTGGAAGTTTCTCTTTAATGATGTTCTTGACCATTGATTCTTCCTGGAAATTTTCTTCCTGGGTCTCTGGGACTCCAATGATTCTTAAGTTGTTTCTGTTGATCTTATCATAGACTTCTATTTTCATCTGTTCCCATTGTTTGACTAATTTTTCCATAGTCTGCTCATTTGCTTTAAGTTTTTTGTCCAATCTCTCCTGCTGTATGGAATTGTTATGTATCTCATCTTCCACAGCACCAAGTCTATTCTCAGCTTCTGATACCCTGTCCCAGAGCTTATCCATTTTGTCATTCACTTCGTTTACTGACTTTTTCAGTCCTGTTAGTTGACATGTTATTTCAGTTTGTAGTTTTGTGATTTCTGTCTTCATATTTTCTTGGTTCTTATTAGTGTTCTGTTCAACTCGATCCATGGTTTCTTGGAGTCCGTTGAGCACCTTCCATATTGCTAGTCTAAAGTCCTTATCTGAGAGGTTGATTAGTTGGTTGGTCATTATCTGGTCCTCAGAATTGTAATCTTCATTCTCTATGTCTGATGCTGGCCTGCGTTGTTTCCCCATTGTCACACTTGTATTGTGGGTTTTTCTACGTGTTGTGGTGGTATTCATTGTCTATATGATGCAGGCAGCACAGTCCTCTGGCTCCTCCCTTTCTGGATGGGCTGACTTGCCTCTAAGGGAGGGGAGTCCTCTGTGGATGAAGCCTCACACTGGGTCAAATCTTAGGCCCGAGCATGCAACAGAGAAGACAGTCCGGAGAGAAATGTTAGCTTCTGTGATAAAGCACCGTTCTTAGTGTAATTTTTTCCTTCTTCTTGCAATGGTGTTCTTTCCTTAGAAAGAGTGCATGGCCGCGTAGCAAAGCGGAGCGGCCATGCTCTGCTGGAGCCTCTTTTTGCCCCACTCGCAAGAGTTTCACGCAAGAGGACAGTAGACAGACATATACAGGTCACACTCGCAGTTTTTCACAGTTGGGCCCCACTGGGCCAGTGTACTTTCGTGGATTTTCCCCGCCTGGTGTCACACACAGGGAGCCGGCTTTTGCAAAGTCTTGCCGGTTTTCAATTTTAAAGTTTTTCATTATTGTTTCCTTAACATAACTTTGGTTCCCATTTCCATAGTCTAAATAATTATAATTATATAAAATATACTAACATAATACTATATCCATTTATCACCTTATGCCCCAACCACAGAAATTATCATTTATTTCAGAATGCTATTCATTTAATCCTTAGCACTATTCTCAAAACCTACTGTACATGTGAATAAAATGAGACTTCCTCTTCTTAGAAGATAGATTGTTCTTTGGTAAGACAGTTTCACTTGGGCCACTCTAAGCCTAAGCTTCAGCTATTCTTTAGACTAAACTACTTGTTGTTGTATTCTGATGCTAGTCTCTTTTGATCTCGATTTTGGCTATTTGGCCTGCAACTTCCCTAATTGAAAATCCTTTTCTGTCTTTTCAAATATGATTATTCAAATTAATATATTTCCACAAAAGGAAAAATCCTTTCAGATTAATCCAGAAACTTCATCGAAAACATTATCATCCAACTGATATCCAACTCATCACTTGGTTCACTGTTATTCACAAGAGATCACTTTTTAGTTAACACAAGCTTGATTTATATTTTGAATATAAGGGCCAGATTTTAAATAGAAATATCTTCAGTAGCTGCATGGTTACTTGCTTGATAAAGAAAATATTAAATATTTAAGAGAACATGACTCCCTCAATGTGTTACTGATGCCCAATAAGAATAAGTGATGTAGGTCATGGTGCAGGATTTCTTATCTATCAAACATGACTTATAGGGGTAACATTTGTTATTAAAGTTTCTTGGGAAAATAATGTGAGTCTAAATTCTTTATCCATTTATTCATCAATGGGAGTTTAGGTTATTTACATCATTGGGCTTTTGAAGAAAATAGTGCTATGAACATGTGGTACATACATTTCTTGTAGAATGAGAACTATTAGTTTTGTATAAATGCCCCAAAGTAAAATTGCTAGATCATACATTTTCTCTTTTCTTCCTTCCTTCCTTCCTTCCTTCCTTCCTTCCTTCCTTCCTTCCTTCCTTCCTTCCTTCCTTCCTTCCTTCCTTCCTTCCTTCCTTCCTTCCCTCCCTTCCATCCTCCCTCCCTTCCTTCCTCCCTCCCTTTCATCCTTCCTTCCTTCCTCCCTTCCTTCCTTCTTTCTTCCCTCCCTTCCTTCCTCCCTTCCTTCCTCCCTCCCTCCCTTCCATCCTTCCTCCCTTCCTTCCTCCCTTCCTTCCTACTTTCTTCCCTTCCTTCCTCCCTTCCTTCCTCCCTCCCTTCCTCCCTCCCTCCCTCCTTTTTTCCTTCTTTCCCTCCTTCCTTCCCTCCTTCCTTCCTTCCTTCCTTCCTTCCTTCCTTCCTTCCTTCCTTCCTTCCTTCCTTCCTTCCTTCGAAGGAAGTGCTTTACTAACTGTACAATCTTATCTCAGTCCCTTTATTTTCTAATTTTTTAAAGAAACCCTTTACTAGTTTTCACCATTGCTATACCAATTTGCATTCCCTCCACTAGCTTATAAGGTTGTTTGTTATTCTCTATAGCCTCACCAAAAACTTCCATAGCTAGTTTTATTTTGACATTATCATTTTTAAGAGTACACTTAATTTATCTTTTGATTGCTTATGTTTTTGAGCGGGACACACCTGAAAATGCTCAAGGATCACTCATAGCAAGGCTCAGGGAAAGTATGAGAAGTATAGGAGGGATCAGCTGTTGAACCGGCTCTGTAATATACAAGGCAGATATCCTATTGTTGCACTATATCTTGGAATGAAGAGCATCTACTCAAATATTTGCTGACCACCTCCACATTTTTATTGATAAGCAAAATAGATCAGGGGGGTAGGGAAATATCTGATTTCAGCACAACGTTCCTTGCCTATTGGGTAAGGGAGATGGGGCATGTTGAAGGTATATGTAGACAGAATGGTGGTGAGTGGAAAATAGGCCTTGGGTTTTGGGGTAGCTCAGGATATGGATTTTGCATGGTGTGATGTGTGAATATTTGCTCCTGAAACAAACATACAGTGTTGGAAGTCTCTGTCACCTAATTAAAAAAAAGAAAGAAAGCAAATCAAAGCCAAACATACTCTTCATGAATAAACATTAGAAAAATATTTACTGATTAGTTCTTATGTCTAGTTTCCAAATCATAATAATAGGAAGCAGATCTTGAGCTTTGGTGTTATTAGTAAGTTCACTTGAAGGAAGGGAATCAGTAATGTGTGAGCAATGTCTGGTATCTAGAACATATTCTGTGAGGAAAACATTTCTCTTTGTCCTAACATGAAATATATAAATAAACATGAGTAGACCTGAATTTTTTCCGTGTATGTAGCATACTACTTCTGATTATTTTTAAAACAAGATATTTTATCAGGTAACTCAATTTATTGGAATTGTATCTTTTATGTGACCCTTAAGAAGTTTCTTAACTTTTTAAGAAGATTCTATTTTTGGCCCATTTTGAAAAACTGAGGTGGATGACATTCTTTCAGGTACCTGCATCATTTTGTGAAGCTCAAACACTTCATCTTGATTTTATTTTCCTGAATTTATACTAACATTGAATTTATTATCATTTTGGCATACCAACGTGTTTTGCAGACACATTCATTTTAAATTTCCACTGAGTCTTTCTACAAAGTTTTCCTGTTTATGGTAATCCTTTCGCTTGCATGGAAAGGATTTATAGTGTGTAGTTTGAGCAAAATATATATAAAAGCCTTGTTCTTTGCAATTCAATTTAATCCATATGCAGCTGACATTTGGCTTAGCTCACAAGAAATCTGTTGAGATATATAATATATATGCATTTCTATATACATAAATATATATATACATATAAACTTTGAGGGGAAATAACCATTTTTAATTTCTCTGTAGTTTCAAACGAAAATCATATACTACCATTTTGCACTAAAATATATTTTAATACACTTTGTTTCAAATATGTTAAATAATATCCATTCAAGAAAATAAATGTGTTTTTAAAACTTATTTTACTTAGTAATCTCCTGGATCTTTTGCATGTGTGTCAAAATTCAGGACCTATTAAGGATCTGAAAATTTGACACCCCTCCCCAAATATTAATGCATCAAAATAAAACCAAATCCTAAATATATGAATCTGATTCAAAGGAAAATGTTGTTGCCAACATTGATTTTACATGCAGTAAAACTCTCCAACCCCAAAATAGACCATCAAAAGTGCCTCGTTGGCACTCTAAATTTGCCTCATCCTACTGTTACTAAGAATTAGAAGCAGCACAAGAAAATGCTGACAAGGTTTTTTTGCATATTTGGCTGTCTTCATTTTCAGCAAAATCTGCTGAGAAATCTCCCAAAGTCAAGTGTTAGTTATAAGTCCTAAATGGATGAAAAATCATTTTGTACTTAACATAAAATATATATTTGTTCAAATCCTGCATCTAAATGGAACACCACCATGGAAACTTCTCACAGCTCCAACTGATGCTTTTATATTAATTTAACTTCAATTAAGTTTAATTGTAAAATAGAGAATGTTACACTAATCTAAGTTTTCTGCATATTTTCTTCATTTCCTTTTCCCAGTAACTTCCTTACATCTCCAGATTTGGGTGATAGAAATAATAACGAGAAGAGGGGAAAAAAACAAAGGCAATACACCTAAAAGAAGTCTTTGAATTTCTTTTTAATATATTTTGTTTCGGGCCCGGAGAGATAGCACAGCGGTGTTTGCCTTGCAAGCAGCCAATCCAGGACCAAAGGTGGTTGGTTCAAATCCCGGTGTCCCATATGGTCCCCCGTGCCTGCCAGGAGCTATTTCTGAGCAGACAGCCAGGAGTAACCCCTGAGCACCACTGGGTGTGACCCCCCCCAAAAAAAAAGCTAAAAAAAAATATATATATATTTTGTTTCCATTTATGAGCAATATTTTACAAGTTGCTGAATGACTTTAGACATTCATTTATTGAAATATATTTTCAGTATTAGTCATAACAAAGATTATTCCCAAACACAATTTTACTTTTTTCTATGTAGATTAAGTATAAGATTCTCCTCTTTAGAATCTAGTTTAGATTCGGGAAGCTGCGATAATTGTTATTTTTAAACTTATTATTAATTTTGATCATATTTTTAGATAGTAGTCATTATCATTAGTCTCCAGGGCAACTTAATTTCTGTATTTGAACATCTTAATTTATTGTGATTATAGGAGTTAAGAGAAATTTTGGTATATTCAGTTACTGCAACTCAAATCTTAAATCTCACTCCTCCCTCCATATATTCCTCTCCCCATTAACCCTTTCTCTTTTCTTTACTCAGAAATAAACACACTTGAATGTAGAAGTCATAGGTGACACACTTTTTAAAGAAACACTATTTTTAAGAAATACAAGTAATGTTTCTGTATTGAAATATGGATTGCATTGTTTAAGACACTGTGGCTTTAAAAGAAAAATGTAACCATAACACTCAGCCAGATTGTCATAATTTAGGCATCCCACTTAGTGAAGGAAGTAATAAACAACAGCATAAAGATCAATAGCATCACTTCCTAGAAAGTGAAGGAAGTGATAAACAGTAGTATAAATAAAAATGTGCACAGATGAATCAAGCAAAAGTGAAAACAGATGGACTTTTTTTTTCAGAGATATAAAACAGTTGTGGGGTATTATGCACACTGCCACAGTAGCAATGAGAACAGGCAGTATGAACTGTAAAATAAAGACTGTTTTTTAATTGGATTGCTTAGTTTTCAAAGAAGATATTTAATCACCTGAACTCCAGAAAATGATGATCTCCAAGGAGTATGAACAATTATCAATACTTGAAAATATTGATTAGAATGATAAAAGGGTATCATTGACAGAAGTAGTGATAAATAAAATAATTTTAATAATTTTTAGGCCAAGTGTGGACTTCATGGATTTAAGGACTTTAAGATCCTGAGACTCCTGTGTTCAAAGATTATACTAATTGCTGGAGTTGAAGAAATTAAAATAAGAAGACCTCCCTGAAACAGACAGAAAGTGCTTTCTGTCTTAATGTTGTTGTTGTTGTTGTTGTTGTTGTTGTTGTTGTTTTGGCCATACCCAGTGACGCTCAGGAGTTACTCCTGTCTATGCACTCAGAAATCGCTCCTGGTTTGGGGGACTATATGGGATGTGGGGGGTGAGGGGTGGGAATCGAACTGTGTTCCACCCTATGTTAGTGCGTGCAAGGCAGATGCCCTTTGGCTTGCGTCACCGCTCCAGCCCCTTTCTTTCTTAATCTTAATCATCAACCTTAATCTTTATTTTTTTGGCCACACCTGGTGACGCTCAGAGGCTACTCCTAGCTATGTGCTCCGAAATCACTCCTGGCTTCGGGGATCATATGGGATGCCTGGGGATTGAACCGCAATCTGCCCTAGGCTAGCACTGGCAAGGCAGTGTCCTTACCACTCTGCACCACCACTTCGGCCCTCTTAACCTTTCTGAAGCATGAGTAGGGAAATACAGCAAGATAAAAACCTGTGTCATCAATGAATTAACACTTTTCAAATAGGATATTTCTTAACAACAGTGAGATTTGCTCTATGATTATATAAATATGATTTATTTTAAATTCTACTAGTTACTTATATAAAGATCTATCATCCAAATAATTTGCCAAGTATATAAAGAAATAATTAGGAAGTATGAAAAAGATACATGCACAAACAATTGGCAAGACACTAAGGGGTGAGTATAATTAAAAAAATTAAAATGAGCATGAGGTTGAAGTTATAGTACAGTTTGTCTGCATGTGGCCGACCCAGGTTTGATTCCTTGTATTCCATAAGGTCCTCTGAGTCCACCAAAAGTGATTCCTGAGCACAGAACGAGGAGTAACCCTGAGCATTACTGGCTGTGACCCCAAAACCCAACAAAGTAAAATAAAGTGTGGAGCAGATTTTTTAAAATAAATTTCAGTTTTGGTAAAGAACTTATTGAAAAAGTTGAACAACTATTTTACTTGGCTTATCAAAGCTCACTATTATCAAAGTCCACTATTTTCCTAGGCCATAAAAATTAATGAATTTGAAGAGTGAATAACAATTTGCTGAAAAAAACTTGTATCTATGCAAACAGAAATATTTAAGCAGACTAGAATCATAAATATAACATGATTCCTAAACAGGTTAAAGATCTACCAAAATGTGTAGCTTACATCATTGCTAGTGGTGAAAGAATGGGCTGCCTTTGTATACTGCTGAACCATGGTTCAATCCTTGGAATCTCACATAGTTTGCTGAGCCCTCCAGGAGTGATGACTGAAGACAGAGCCAAGAGTAAGTAAGCCCTGAGAACAACTAAGTGTGAACACCCATTTTTTTTCTTTCCAAGTTTCTTTTCTTTTTATTTCTATAAATTTTATTGTGACCTAAGTAAATTAAGAATCTTTCACAGTAATATTTAAGATACAATGTGACAATGAATCAGGGCCATTCCCACCACTAGTGTTGTCCTTCCTCCACCCCTGTTCCCAGAATACATCTCATATCACCCTCATTTGCCCCCAGACTGCTCGGTTAACTGCTCCCCTCTGTGTATAGCTCGTTGTAGATTGGCTATCGACTCTGTTGTTGTTGACTTTAGGTTTAGTTTTTGAGTCTGATCAAGTTTTATTTCCACGCAATGTTCATGATTGTTTGGTCCTGGTACGCTTCATTTCCCCCCTCAATTTATGAGGCAGAGCAAGATGATTCACGTTATGTGGTTCCGTTGGAAAAAAATACTGAGAGGATTCTGTCTAGAGGTTATCAATTTAAAAGAGTAAAAACAAAACAAAAACAAAACAAAAAAACAAAAAACACAATAGCTACCAAAAAAAGCACCCAGCTACTAAAAACTACCATCATTTAATAACCATGATAACAAAATAAAATATAAAAGGAAGAAAATAGAATGAAAAAATAAAAAAGAATAAAAAGAGAAACAATAAAAAGAAAAAGAGAAAATGAAGGATGGAGGACTGGGTTGGTGTGGAGGCAAGGTTTTGTGCCTTTTTATTTCCCCCCTTCATAGGCACAGTAAATATTGGGGAAATCATATAGGGAATTCCCTTAGTCTAAAGATACAGTGTTTCTCTGTCTTAAAATATACTGCCATTGGAACAACTACAGGCTCCATACACTCTCATTTTCACACCCCAAGGTATTTTTATGGTGCCAGGAAACTTTCTGGTCAGTTGTAAATGAGGCCTCTATAGCTAGAGATCTTGGTATTTTCACAGATCATAGGACAAGGCTAGTACAGAGTCTTTCTTTACGGATCTAGAAGTTCTGTTACATCACTGTTGTTATCAGTCTTCTGTATTTAGTAGTCTTGGATTTTGTTCCGATTCTAGGACAAAGCCTAGGATTGAGTCCTTCATTATGTTTCCAGAAGTTCTTCTCAGTCGCAGTTGTCAAAGTCAGACCTCTGGATTGAGAGATTTTGGTTATTGTACAAAATCATAGGCTGAAGCCTAGGCTAGAATCTTTCTTATTGGTCTCCGGATAAGAAATGACCAGTCATGGTTGTCAAAGTTAGTCTTCTGTAGTTAGTGATATCGGTTTGTTTTGTTTGTTTGTTTTTGTTTTTTGGGCCACACCCGGTAATGTTCAGAAGGTACTCCTGGCTATGTGCTCAGAAATTGCTCCTGGCTTGGGGAACCATATGGTCGAACTGTGGTCCCTCCCAGGCTAGTGGGGGCAAAGCAGAGACCTTATTGCTTGTGCCACCACTCTGGCCCCAGCCAGAGTGCTTTTGCACAGAAAAAAAGGATGACATGTTTCATCTTATCGTTAGTTGATGAGATAGGGCAACCCTCTCTTAGATCAAGTTATTGCCATTTCCTCGTTGTCAGGATGTCATATCAAAATTGGCTCAAGTTGGTGCCAGAGTAGAAGCAAGAATTTCCCAGGAGATTTGGTTCCTGGTGCTGTTGCAGGGAACTGTGTCGTGAACCCACAATTTTTAAAAGGGATACTTTGATTCTAATATCAGGAACAAGGCATTTTAACCTAAATTTATTAAGGCAAGAAAAACAGATAATCCATTTTTGAAAAGAAGAAAAACTGACTTTTTCATGATTTTCTACACTGACAACTTAGTGAATATCAATAAAAAGTCAACAAAATTTGAAGAGTAGTTTTAGCATGGTTATAGACCAAGGCAGATTGTTTGAACATAAACACCATCTGAGAAGTTATATAGATAGAAATAAGTATCTGAAAATTTTTATCAATCTCATAATACCTAAGGAAAGAAAAATTTAAATCAACATGATATTATGTTAGAATGGCTAAATTATAAAGATAAATCAAAGCTATGTTTTATTATTGACTAATAACAGGAAATAAAATATTGATATTCATCTTAGAAAAACCAATTAGGCTAAGAAACTGTTTTAAATAATAATAGAAAATAGATACTACTTGATCCAGATAATACTGTTGTATATACTAATATATTCTTGTATCAAAGACTTTATTGGAGAAAAGGCTAAGAAGAACTAATTACAAGTACTTGTTGGTTTTTATTTTGGAAATTATTTACTATTGATGACAGTTATTATGAATATGGTTATTTGTAATAAGTAGGTAATTTTAAAACTGTTTTAGTATTTATTTAGGCACTATGATTTACAATATTCATGTTAGATCCCTGCTCTTCACATTTCCCATTCACTTCTACCTACTACTGACCTCAATTTCTTTCCTTCCTTGTCCATTTCATTTCTGTTATTGGGTTCAGAGTAATCTAGGTTGCCCCTTTCATTGACTTGCATTTCCTTATCCCTTTAATCTACACAGCACATGCAAGTAAAATCATTCAATAATTGTCCTCCTGACATTTCTTAACAGGATATATCCTCTAGTTTAATTCCAGTTACAGCTGATTGCATGACTTCATCTGTCCTTGCCATTGTGTTGAAGTCTCTTGAGTAGATGTACTACACCTTTTTAGTTCACTCATCTCTCGATGGGTGCCTAGATTGAATCCAAATCTTAGCTATTTTGTTAAATGCTGCAATTAATTCTGTTTTGCTTACATAATTTTTTCATGAATGTTTCAGTGTCCTGGGAGTAGATAATGAAGAAGTGGAATTTCAGAATCATATGGCAACTCTGTTGTTACTATTCTGAGAAGTCTCCTTATTGTTTTACATAGCTGTTGAACCAGACAATATTCATACCAGCAGTTGATGAAAGTTCCCTTTTTACTACATACTAGACAACGCAGATTGTTCTCATTAAAAAAAATATATGCTGGGGCTGGAGAGATAGCATGGAGGTGGGGCATTTGCCTTTCATGCAGAAGGAAGGTGGTTCGAATCCCAGCATCACATATGGTCCCCTGTGCCTGCCAGGGGCGATTTCTGAGCATAGAGCCAGGAGTAACCCCTGAGCACTGCCGGGTGTGCCCAAAAACCAATATATATATGCCATTCTCATTGGTGTAAAATGACATTGTATTGTCATATTGATTATAATTTCTCTGGTACTAAGTGGAAATGAGCACTTTTTCATGTGGCCATCCATCTGTCTTCTTTTTAAAAAATGTGTCTGTTCATTAACTTTTTACATGGTTTTGTATTTTTTTATTGATCTTAGTGAGTTCTGTATATATTTGGGCTATTAAATGTTGTATATTAAGAACACATATTTTTTTATTCATTAGGTTTTAGGGTCCTACCTCCATGCCACCTCTCCTGCCCCAACAACACACATTTCTTATGTCACTATGGGCGAAGTTCTGCTTATATGGACCTCTGGATACTCTGTTGCTTTCAAAGTATGAAAACAAGTAGGTGAAATAGGTTACTGTTTTTATGTTAATAATAAACTGAGGAATTATTTGCCTCCAATATTTGGTTCACATGTGGTTTTTAGTGAGAGTCAGTTCCTTGAGGACATTTCAATTAAGGGTTTCATTCCTTGGTGGCTGTTGACAGCAAGTCTTTATTTCCTCTTAATAGCCAGCTAGCTCTCTTTATCACAAATCTCAGACAAGAGCAAGAAACCAAGAGAGAATGATTGCTAGCTGTGAGGATATAACAGTCTCGTTGAACCTAATCACAAAAGTGGCACCCCCTCTTTTTGCCATATTCTAGTCAATGATAGAAAGTCAGTAGCTTCACCCTAAAGTAGAGAGAAGTATTACATGGTGTGAATTCTAAGAAGCAGGGGTCATTAGAAACCAAGTGCCACAGTTGTTTTTCATAGAAAGTCCCATATTTTAGCTAGTTGTTTAGAAAAATAAGGTGGTTCTTAAAACACAAAGCCATTTTCAAAACCAGTAGGATGTAAAACAATTTTCAAACCATCAATGCCATTTACACTTAGATGATAAATTAGTATGGACATCATACCAATACATTTGAAAATCCACCCTGAATGAAAAATTATATTAGAACATAGAAATGATATAAAAAGTGATAGGAAATAGGAATTTGGAAGTCACATAGTCTTGATTGCCTTGCTATTGAATTCTGTCTAACCATTTAGAAGAGAAATGTGATCAATATTTTGTTAAAAATATTATAATGGGACCAGAGTGATAGCATCTAGGTAAGGTGTTTATCTTGCACACAGAAGGTCAGTGGTTCAAATCTCAGCATCCGATATGGTCCCCTGAGCCTGCCAAGAGCGATTTCTGAGCATAGAGTGAGGAGTAACCACTGAACACTGCTGGGTGTGACCCAAACGCCCCCCACCCCCAAATTTTTATATGTAGAAAACAAAAATAGAACACTTCACTCATTTTTAGGATATGACTATTTTAATCTGAAACCAAAACCAAACATCTTCATATATATATTTCATTGACAATAATATTTTAGGTACATATTAACATAAAATCAGGGGAATTCCCATCACAGAATTGCCCTCCCTCAATCTTCGTTCCTATCCTACCTCCAATATCCTCCTCCCTCACCCCCGGGGCTGCCAGAATAAGTGGTCATCTCTGTGCCTAGCTTACTACTTAGTCATCCTACCCCAGTTTGGTTTTGGTGCCTGCCTTATTTCCTGCTCTAATTAGGAGGCGGGACTAGATAGTTCAAGTTATGTGGTTTTGTTTGAAGAAGAGAAAAGTAATAAACTGGGGAAAAATTCAAACACACCGAGAATGGGCGGAGTCCTTCTGGAGGCTTTCATCCTAGGTTGAAGAGATGAAGGGGAAAAAGAAGGTTAAACACCACAACAGTACAAATAGAGGTGTCAAATAAAATATCCAGTGAGCACTTCAACCATAAAGATAAGCACCACATAAAAGCCATGGTCTTGAGATAAAAAATCATGGCAGAGCACATAAAGGAAGAAAAGAAGAAAAATAAATAAATATAAATGGAGACAACAACTTCAGTATCCACACCAAAGCAAGAAGATCGACAAAGACTAGATAAATAAGAAAAATTGTTTTGTGCTTTTTGCCTTTTTTTTTCTTCTCTCCTGCACAGACAGAGTAAATATTGGGGTCTTTCGAAAAGGAATTCTCTTGGCCTAAGAGATACAGGATTTCTCCACTCTTGAAGTATATTGTCATTTGATTAACTATAGACTCCTTTCAGGTTTATTTACTCTCCCCTACGTGCTTTTGTGGTGTATGGAAGACTTCTGCTCCATCCTGGGTGATAGAATCAGATCTCTGTATTTAGAGATCTCAGAATCTGCACAGGTCAGGGAGTGGAGCTTATGATGAAGTCTTTCATTGCGATTCTAGAAGTTCTGTTCCCTCAGTGTCATTTTAATCCGTCTTTTGTGGTTGGTGGTCTTGGTCTTTGCACTGATCCTAGGATGGGGCCTGGGATAGCATCTTTCATTATCTTTCCAGAAGACCCATTCCATTGCAATTGCCTCAGACAGACCTCTGGGACTAGAGATCATGGTTGTTGTGCAACTTGTAGCTCAAACCCTAGACTAGGGTTTTTTTTATTGGTCCCAGGAGAAATACAGTCCAGTCATGGTTCTATCAGCCAGTCATCTGTAAATCGTGATCTTGGCATTTGGACAGACCAAAGGGTGGCAAGTCTTCTGATTTTGTCTTATCGTTAGCTGATGAGGTAGGATAACCTGCTCTTAGGTCAAGTTGTTCCCATTTTCCTCGTTGTCAAGATATCATATTAGAGCTGGCACTTGTTGGTGTCCAGGCAGTATTAAGGATGTCCCGGATGGGATCTATTTCCTGTGGCTGTTGTAAAGAACTGTGTCATTTCTATGTCTGGAATCCAGGGTTCATGGCTGAACAGTTGGTGCCTAATCACCTGGGGTCTAAGTTGGGACCACATGACATATCTTCAAGGTGGTAGATGCCCCTGTATTGTAAATAAGTATGAGTTATTATCTCTAGTAGATAAGAGCTCATTTTTATACGTAAGATTTTCCCTTTTTTAGTGTGCCTTTGCAGGGAGAACTGGTGCTACATTATATTGCCAGTGCATTTGAGGGTGGAAAGAGAGGAAAACAGAAATAGGTCTCACCTTTAAAAAAGATAAAAATAGAAATAAAAATATATGTGCCCACATATATATATAGAGAAAAAATTTAAAAAATAAAATAGAAAAGTAATTAAAGGAACAAAGTGATGCAAGAGGCTGCCTTACATTTGGGGAAAAGCAGAAAAAGAGGTTATGTAATACAGGTCTTATACTTATGATGGAAGTATAGGTTTCCCCATTGTCTTTTGAGGTTTTCTTG
The DNA here is from genome assembly GCF_024139225.1 of Suncus etruscus. Classification (NCBI taxonomy): domain Eukaryota; kingdom Metazoa; phylum Chordata; class Mammalia; order Eulipotyphla; family Soricidae; genus Suncus; species Suncus etruscus. Next base: position 86,969,489 of record NC_064868.1, on the reverse strand, counting down.
TGGTGTTTGGATTCCCGGGTGCCTTTTCATTACACAACCTGACCCTCTTGAGAATGGCAAAAGATTTGCGAGGAGGTCTTGGGAAGAGTTCTTGTATTTGGGATACTATTAGAGCTAAGTCCGGTTTTAAGTAACAGTCCACGTTTGGAAGGGTTGGTAAGGAGGACCAAGCAGCATGAGTCAGCCGGGGAGTTGGTTGCCTTTTCTTGCAGGGAACGAGGTGTGGGTTTGACTGGTTGTCCTTTCGCTTCAGTCCTGGGTGCTGGTTCATTAGAGTAGGAGGTCATTTTTGATGCCTAATGGATTAAGAACTGAGGGTGAAGAAGTTTAATAAGTTGGGAAATCTGGATGGGATTGAGGGGTGAAGGGATAGTTGGATTTCCAAAGGGGGATGGGGTAAAGTATTTGGAGGGGTCAGGAGATGAGAAAAGAGAAAATAAATTAAAAAGAAAAGGAGACAAAAGAAGAAAAAGAAAGTAGTGAGAAGAGAGGAGAAAAGAGCAAGGGAAGGCTAGTTTGTTTGAATGTGTTCAATAAGTAGGGCCTGTAGTATAAGTCTGTAGGTCACAGTTGCTGCTTTGGTGGTCTGGCTGGTCACGTGTTTCAGGTCCTAAAAGAAGGTATAACCTAGAAATAAAGGGTATGTTAAAGAGTTTTATCAGGACATTCTTATAGTACAAACTGTGTATGGTATCTCGTGTGACTGAGCCCCGAGATGCCATCTTATTTTGTCCACATTTTGTGTCCAAGAATGCCTGTAGACAGAAAAGCTGAAAGGTTATTTTAAATATAGTAAGATTAAGGCATTAAAACAAGTTATTAGGAAGTGCTTCCGTTGGAGTCAGTGATTTTTCATGGTATTCTTTACCTGTAATCCTGTATAAGATCACTAAGGGATTTATATGGTCCTTTGTAGTAGTAGGCTGATTACATACCTGTTCTCTCTATGCTGCTGTTTCTGCTGTTCTTCATGATATAATGTGTAGTCAAGAGTTTGTGTTGTTCCTCTTTCATGTGTTTGAGCACTGTTCTCCAGTATATGTTGACTATTACAGATTTGGAATTTCTACCCTGTTAAATCCTTTTATTTGATTATTGAGTATTAGTTGTATATAAGGTGTATGTTCCAGGTGCTTCAGAATAGTGCTATCATTCTGTGTTTGTCTTTCATCTTCTGGCTTACCTCATTTAACATAATATGTTATAGGTCCATCCACATTGCTGCAAAGTTTGTGATTGTATCATTTCTTACTGCCATGTAGTATTCCATTGTGTATAGATACCACATCTTAATGATCCATTCATCTGTTGTTGTACATCGAGGTTGGTTCCAAGACTTGGCTATTATACTGAGTGCTGTGATAATAGTGGGGTGCACACATACTTTGGAATGAATGTCCTTTCAACTTGGGGGTAGATACCTAGGAGAGAAATTGCTGGGTCAAATGGCAGCTCAATTCTGAGTTCTTTGGCACTCTCCAAACAGTTCTCCATAGGTGTTGGATTAGGGGGCATTCCCACCAGCAGTGGATGAAAGTGCCTTTCATACCAGATCCCCGCCAACAGAGATTGTTCCCATTATTTTTGATATGAGCCATCCTCACTGGTGTAAGTTGGTACCTCATTGTTGTCTTGATTTGGATTTCCCTAATGATGAGTGAAGGTGAGCATGTTTTCATGTGTTTGTTAGCCATCCTTTGGTCTTCCTCAGAGAAGTTTCTATTCATTTCATATCCCCGTTTTAGTGTCTTTATTTGGTTTTGGGTGGCTCAGCTTTCTGAGTACTTTGTATATTCTGAATATCAGCCCTTTATCTGACATGTTGAGTGCAAAGATTTTTTTCCCATTCATTTAACTGTCTTCTTGTGTTAAGTAGGGTTTCTTTTGCCATGTAGAAGCTTTTTAATTTGGTGTAGTCCCATTTGTATATGTTTGATGCTCAAATTCTTGCCATTGACAATCTAACATCAAGGACTTTTTGATATATATGTCTTCGAGTGTTTTGCCTATTTTTCCTCAATAAACTTTAAAGATTCAGGTCTAATTTCAAGGTCTTTAATCCACTGTGAGTTGACCTTTGTATATGCGGTGAGATATGGGTTAATTTTCAACTTCTTACAAATGGTTTTCCAGTTGTACCAGCACCATTTGTAGAAAAGACTTTCTTTGTCCCATTTCAAGTTCTTGGCTCCTTTGTCAAATATTAGTTGACTGTATATCTGGGGACTTAAGTCTCGAATTTCTGTTCTAACCCACTGGTCTGAGGCTCTGTCCTTGTACCAGTACCATGATGTTTTGATCACTATGGCTTTATAGTATAGCTTCAGGTTAGGTAAAGTGATGCCACCCAGCTTCCTGTTTTTTAGTATGTGTTTGGCTATCCTGGATCTTTTGTGGTTCCAGATAAATTTTACGATTGATTGTTCTAAGTCTTTAAAGAATGATGTCTGAATTTGAATGGAGATTGCGTTACATCTATATAGGAGTTTGAGTAGGATAGTCATTTTGACTATGCTGATTCTACCTACCCATGAGTATGGGATGTTCTTCCATTTCCCTAGATCCTCTTCAATTTCTTTCTGAAGTGTTTTGAAGTTTGCCTGATATAAGTCCTTCACTTCCCTTGTAAGGTTGATTCCTAGGTACTTGATGTTTTTTGATACTATTTTAAATGAAGTTTTATTCTTAATCTCTCTCCTCTACTTCATTATTTGTATAGAGAAATGCTACTGTCCTTTGTGTATTGACTTTGTAGCCAGCCACTTTGCTGTATTGGTTTATTGTTTTTAGGAGTTTTACTGTGGACTCTTTAGGGTTTTCCATGTATATCATCATGTCATCTGCAATAAGAGATAGTTTGAATTCCTCTTTCCCTATTCGAATTCCTTTGATTCCCTTCTCTTGTCTGATTGCTATTGCTAGGACTTCTAAGACTATGTTGAATAAGAGTGGAGATAGTGGACATCCTTGCCTAGTTCCTGACCTTAGTGGAAAGGCTTTCAGTTTTTCACCATTAAGGATAATGTTGGCTGTGGGCTTTGCATAGATAGCTGTAACTATCTTGAGAAAGGTTCCTTCTAGACCTATTTTGCTTAGTGTTTTCAACATAAATGGGTGTTGGATTTTGTCAAATGCCTTCTCTGCATCAATTGATATGATCATGTGGTTTTTGTCTTTTTTATTATTGATGTGGTGTATAATGTTGATTGATTTGCATATGTTGAACCTTCCTTGCATCCCTGGGATGAAACCCACTTGGTCATGGTGTATAATCTTTTTGATGTAGTGCTGCATTCTGTTCACTAAGATTATGTTGAATATTTTTGCATCTATGTTCTTTAGTGAGATTGGTCTGTAGTTTTCTTTCTTGGTGGTATCTTCGCCCTCTGTGGGAATCAGAGTGATATTAGCCTCATAAAAGGAATTGGGAAGGATTCCTGTCTTTTCAATGGTTTGGAAGAGCCTGTGGATCAGTGAAAGTAATTCTCATTGGAATGTTTGATAGAATTCACCTGTAAAACCATCTGGGCCTGGACTTTTGTTCTTGAGGAATTTCTTAATTACTGTTTCAATTTCCTCCAAGGTGATTGGCCTGTTTAGGCTTTCTAAATCCTCCTTTGCTAGTCTTGGAAGCTGGTATTTCTCCAAGAATCTGTCACTTTCTTCTGAGTTCTCCCAGAGGTCCTCAAACTTTTTAAACAGGGGGCCAGTTCACTGTCCTTCAGACTGTTGGAGGGCCAGATTATAGTAAAAACAAAAATTATGAACAAATTTCTATGCACACTGCATATATCTTATTTAGAAGTGAAGAAACAAAATGGGAATAAATACAATATGTGGCCTGCAGGCCGTAGTTTGAAGACCCCTGCGTCTAGCCTAACTGATTATAGTTGTTCGTAATATGTCCTCATGATGTGTTGGATTTCTTGGGGTTCTATTGTAATCGCTCCCCTTTCATTTGTGATCCTGCTTATTTGTGTGTTTTCCATCTTTTTTTGGGAGTCTTGCCAGTGGTTTGTCTATCTTGTTTATTCTTTAAAAAAAAAAAAACCAACTCCTGGTCTCATTGATTTTCTGTATTGTTTTCTTAGTTTCTATGTTGTTTATTTCTGCTCTGGTTTTTATTATTTTGTGTCTTCTTTTTGTGTTTGGGTATCTTTGTTGCTGTTGTTCCAGTTCCTTAAAATGGTCCTTTAAACTGCTAATTTTGTCGTTTTGCTCTTTCCTGACATAGGATTGTATTGCTATGAGTTTCCCCCTGATTACTGTTTTTGCTGTGTCCCACAAGTTTTGACAAGTTGTTTCTTCATTGTCGTTTGTCTCAAGGAATATTTTTATTTATTCTTTGAGTACCTCTTTGATCCAGCTGTTTTTGAGCAGCATGTTGTTTAATCTCCAGGTGTTGGATTTTCTCCATTGCTTCTTTATACAGTCAATTTTGACCTCTGTTGCATAGTGATCTGACAGGGTGCATCTAATGATCCTTACCTTTGTGATTTTATGCAGGTTAGATTTGTATCCTAAGGCATGGTCTATTCTGGAGAAGGTTCCATGTGGACTTGAGAAGAATGTGTATTCTGCTTTCTGGGGGTAAAGAGGGTCTTATATAAGTTTATTAGCCCTAGTTCTTCTAATTTTTCATTTAGGGATCTTATTTCTTTGTTAGTTTTCTGTCTGGTGGATCTGTCCAGTGGTGACAGTGGAGTATTAAGGTCTTCTACTACTATCACATTTCCTTTCATGTTTTTCTTCAGTTTTGCAAGCATTTGCCATACATATTTGCTGGCTCTGCATTAGGTGGGTAGATATTAACCAGCGTTAGCACTTCTTGGTCTAGTGTTCCCCTGATCATTAAGTAGTGACCCTCTTTGTCTCTGATCACTTTCTTGAGGTTGAATGCAATTTGGTCTGATATAAGAATGGCCGTCCTGCTTCTTTAAATTTCCCTTGGCCTGGATAATTGATTTCTATTCTTTTTCTAAGCCTGTGTCTTTCTTGTACTTGTAGGTGTGTTTCTTATAGGCAGCAAAAATCTGGTTTATGTTTCCTTATCCAGTTCTCTATTATGTGCCTTTTAATGGGAGAGTTTAGTCCATTAACATTTAAGAAGATTATTGATAGAGAAGGCTGTTGTGCAGTTATGTTGATAGGGTGGTTGTTGTTACAAATGGGGGATTGGATTGTGTAATTCATCTCTGAGTAGATCACTTAAGGTCGGTTTTGTTTGCGCAAATAATGAGAGTTCATTTTTGTTTGAGAATGATTTTATTCTTCCCTCCCATATGAACGATAGTTTTGCTGGATAGTGGACTCTAGGTTGATAATTTCTTTCATTCAGACCTTTAAATATGTCATTCCACTGTCTTCTTGCTTGAAGTATTTTATATGGTAGATCTGGTTTGATTCTAATGTTTCTTCCTTTGTATGTGAGGTTTTTTCTCTCTTATTGCTTTAAGTAGGTCGTCTTTCTCTTTGTTTCTTGCCATTTGGATTACTTGGTGTCTTGGAGTTGGTTTGTTAGGGTCTATTTTGTTGGGGACTCTTTTCACCTCCTGATTTTCTTAGATGCATCTTTCTAGAGGGTGGGAAAGTTTTCCACTATTATCTCCCTGCCTAATTTTCTTCCCCTTTCCCTGTTTCCTCCCCTTCTGGTATATCTACAATTCTTAGATTGTTTCTTTTGTCTTTGTTCATTAAGTACTGGACTTTTACTTCCAGTGCTTTACCTTCTATTTCTTTGTTGGCTTATTTGTTGTCTTTTGTTTGCAGTTTATCTTTAAGTTGTTCTATGTGATTCTCGAGCTGTGCGATTCTGCTCTTCAGGCTTTCTATGGTTTATGCATTTAATTTAATTCTGTTTGTATGGAGTCTTTCATATTTTGTATCAAATCCTGTTTAAGTTGGTTCATTTGTTCTTCTACTGATGTCTTGTAATCTCTGGCCAGTGTGTCTTTCATTTCTTATAGCATGGCTTGGAATTCTATTCTCATGGCTGCTTTTAGGTCTTCCTCTCTTGTGTCTGTGCATTTTTGTGGACTTGGAAACTTGTTCTGATTTCTCTCCATCTTCCCTGTTGTTAATGTTTTCCTTGGTTTACCCATCTTACTTTGCATTTATTGGTCTGGCTTGGAGTGCAGTGCCTTCACTTTTCAGCCTGCTTTTGCCACCTGTGGCGTGGGGCTGGGTCCCTTCTCGAGGTGTGGCTCTACGTGAGTATGTTGGGTGATGTCACTGAGTTTTGGTCCTTCCCTCATCCTCTGGACAAATCTGGTCTATCACAACCCACTTCCTGCCAGACAGTGCAGTGATGTCACGGAGTTTTGGTCCTTCCCTCGTCCTCTGGACAAATCTGGTCTATCACCACCCACTTCCTGCCAAAATGGTAGAGGATGCCGTTAAGCCTAGATCACTAGCCCTCCCCACTTGGCAGCCAGGCTGCACTTCCTTCTTGCCCCTCTAGTCACTGGTACCCCTGACTTTCTGTCTCCCTGAGCTGTGTATGATAGATTGATGAGTTGGCGATCCCCACAAATGCTCCCACTGACCTTTCTCCCAGGCCTCACGGACCTAGGGTCCCCTGGGCTGCCCATGCTATATCAAAGAGTGTGCTTTTTTGGGTGGGCGCTCACCACATGCTCGAGTCAGCAGCCTTCCCTCCCTCCCCTGGCCTGTCTCAGGGGTTCATGGCTCCCTTGAATAGGCGCCCTCCACACGCTCTGGTTGGCAACTCCCCACACTCCCTCTGGCCTGTCCTGGGGACTCACGGCTCCCCTGAATAGGCGCCCTCCATGTGCTCTGGTTGGCGACTCCCCACACTCCCTCTGGCCTGTCCTGGTAACTCACAGCTCTCCTGGATACACACCCTCCACGGGCTCTTGTTGGCAACTTTCCACATACCGTCTGGCCTGTCCCAGGAACTCATGGCTCCCCTGGATAGGTGCCCTCCACGTGCTCTGGTTGGCGACTCCCCTCAGTCTACAGTGTGCTTATCCTCTCCTTTTTTTCTCTCTCTACTTTCCAAATTATGGTCATTTATTGACCATTTATTTAATAAATCAAAAACTTTAAAGAAATTATTGTTTTGTAGATTGTAGAGCAGAGTGCGGCCCCTGGGGTAATAGACCAGAAGATGCCTATCCCAAATATTCTGTGGTGATATATATATATATATATATATATATATATATATATATATATATATATATATATATATATATATATATATATATTTCAAATTACAAAGAATATAAACCCAGTAATATAATGTAAGTGATGAAATTATATCAGAGATTATAGTTTCTCTCATGGGTAGTGCATGTTTATATTAATATAGTAAAATCAATCAGTAGTGCTTCAGATAACATTTATTAAAGTGATAGGAATGTGTGCTTAGAATTATTGGTAGATACTAAACATAAATATAATATTTGATTCTATATAAAATCTGTCAATTTCTTCATACAATTTCTGTTTTTATTTTTACATCTGAATTTCAACATAAATATATACATTTTAATTCTACAAAATTGGAAGTTTTTATTTAGATATATTACATTTCTACTGTCATTAAATAATAGTTCTCAACAGCTTAGTAAATAATGATTTTTCTTTATATAGATATAATGAAATCAACTTCACACTTGTAGGAACTTTCTCATTTAATATTATCATATTCATTTAAAATAACATATTTTAGAAACATACCCACAACTACAATTTTTTAATTTTTATTTTGATCATAGTGGCTTACATATCTTTCACATTAGTATTTTAGGTACATATTAACATTGAATGGAGAATACCCACCACCAAATTTGTCCTCCCCCTTCCCCGTTCCCTTTCTGCAACCCATATCCCCACCATCACCCCCTAGGCTGCTAGAGTAGGTGGTCCCCTCTTTGTCTAGCTTATGATCAGTGATCATACATCTATTTGGTCCTGGTGCCCTCCCTTGTTTCTCCCTCTATTTTAGAGGCTAACCTAGATAAATCAAGTTATGTGGTTTTGTTTGAGGGAAAGAAAGGCAATAGAATGGAATAAAGATTAAGAAAATCTTAATCTTGTTGAAAATGGGTGGAGTCCTTCTAGTGGCTATCAGCCTCAGTTTGAGAGAGGACATGAAATAGGTAATTGAAACACAATAGCAATACAAAAATAAATGTCAAATTAAATATCCAGTGAGCTCTACAGCAATAAAGAGAAGCACCACACAAAGTATCAGTTCTGAATTCAAATCATGCCAGAGTGCAAAAAGAAAGAGAAAGATAAGATAAAATAATATAATATAAAAAAGAGACATGAACTTCAATATCTATACCAAAATAAAGACGTCAAAAAATCAATCAATAAATAAATACATATGTGGAAAAACTATTATTTTGTGATCTTTCTCTTTTTCTTTTCCCCCCTGCATAGGCACAGTAATTATTGGGGATATTATAGAGGGAATTTCCTTGGCCTAGGAGATACAGGGTTTCTCCATCCCTGAAGTATACTGTTATGGGATTAACTATAGACTCCTTGCATGAACATTTACTCTCCCCTCGGTGCTTTTGTGGTGTATGGAAGACTTCTGCTTTATCATGGATGGTAAAATCAGTCCTCTGTATCTAGAGATCTTGGTGACTGTGCAGCTCAAGGAATGGAGCTTTATGATGAAGGCTTTCTTTGTGGTTCTAGCAGTTCTGCTCCTTCAGTGTCATTTTAATTCATCTTCTGTAGTTGGTATTCTTGGTCATTATGTTGCTCCTAGGATGGAGCCTGGGATAGAGTCTTTCGTTTTGTTTCTGGAAGACCCATTCACTTGCGGTTGTCTCAGTTAGACCTCTGGAATTGGAGATCTTGTTTGTTGATCAGAGTATAGACCAAAAGCTAGGTTAGAGCTTTTTGTTGTTGTTGTTGTTGTTGGTTCCGGGATGCTTACTGTCTAGTCCTGGTTGTAACAACCAGTTATCTGTATATACCAATATTGGTTTTTGCACAGATCAAAGCATGACATGTCTTCTGATTTTGTCTTATTGTTGGCTGGTGAGGAAGGTTATCTGGCATACATTGGCGTCAGAGCAGTATTATGACTGCACTGGAGGGGACTTGGTTCCTGGAGCTGTTGTGGAGAACTCTGTTGTTTCTATGTCTGGGATCCAGAAGTCAAGGCTGGACGGTCGGTGCCTATTTCCCTGGAGTATAGGTTGGTTCCCCATGACATACATTCAGGGTGGGAGATGTCCCTGTGTTGTAAAAAATTATAAGTTCTTATCCCTAGTAGATAAGAGCTTGTTTTTACAGGTAAAATTTCTCCTATTTTTAATATGCCTTTGCAGGAAGAAGTGGTGCTACATTATATTGCTGGTGGATTGGGAGTGAAGAGAGAAGGAAACAGACCCATGACAAAAACTAAAAATATATATGCTCAGACATATCTAAAGAAAAAAGAGTTTCTTAAATGAAAAAAGAGGATTAAATAAAAGACATAATTAAAGGAATAAAGTGGTGCCAGGAGGAATAGCATGGAGGCAAGGCGTCTGTCCTTCCTGCAGAAGGACGGTGGCTCACATCCCGGCATCCCACATGGTCCCCCATGCCCACCAGGGGCAACTTCTGAGCATAGAGCCAGGAACACCCTCCGAGCGCCACCAGCTGTGACCCAAAAGAAACACAAATCAAATTAAAAACAAAAAGTAGATCAAAACAAAAAAAATGAACAAGGCCAGGGGGATAAAAAAAAAGAAAAGGGGAGAAAGTGATACAGGAGATTACTTTATATTTGGGGAGAAACAGTATAAGAGTTAGTGCTATATAGGTCTATACTTATGATGATAGTATAGGCTTCCCCATTGTCTTTTGAGATTTCCTCGTGAGGTGTGGGCTCCACGCAGGAAGGTCATGGGTAGATTTCTTGCAATGGGTGTCCTTTTGGAGCTAATCCGGTATTAAGCCACAGTCCACAATAGGGAGAGGTGATTAGGAGGGCCACACTTCATGAGTCAGTCGGGATATTGATTGTATTTTCTTGCCGGGAACGAGGTGTGAGTTTGAGTGGGTGTCTCTTCACTTGGGAACTGGGTACTGCTCCAATGGTGTAGAAGGTTGATCTTGATGCCTAATGGGTTAAGAACTGAGGATGAAGAGTTATAACATGGTGGGGATATCGGGGATTGGATTAAGTGGTGAAGTGATAGTCAGGTTTCTGAGGGGGGCGAGGGGATAATACATGGGAGGGGTTATATAGGGTATAGGTATGGATTGTTTATAATTTAGGTTTGTCTCTTAAGGAGGATTCCTATCTCTGTGTGCTCCTGCCCCCATATAAACATATAGAAGTTAGCTTAGGTATATATTAATGTAGAGAGGTGGGGAGGGCAAGAGATACGCTGAGTACAGAAAGATAGGTAAGTATAGTACTTGTAAGGAAAGGAAACTAATAGATCAACTTTTGGATATGTATAGGTTTTGTACTAACCATTGTGTTAGTGAGGTCTATCTATATAGGTGTTTACCCTTTGCAGTGTTGTCTGCAGCACCCTTTATATCAGCTTTCTTTTCTTTCCTATAGAGGAGGTAACCATGTGGTTTACATTTGACCTGGATTGAATTGATGGTAGTGAGAAGAACAAGGTGGAAGAAGAGGGAGACGAGAAGAGAGAAAAGGGAAAACAAAACAGAACAAAACAAACCAACAATTAAATAACAACAAAAAAATATAAAGTAATGAGAAGAGAGGGTAAAAGAGCAAGGGCATGTTAGTTTGCTTGAATATGTTCAATGCTTAGGCCCTGTAGTAGAAATCTGTAGGTCACGGTTGTTGCTTTGGTGGTCTGGCTGGTCATGCCTTCAGGTCCTAAAAGAAGGAATGATCTAGAGATAAAAGGTATGCTAAAGAGTTATATCCGGATATTTTCATGATGCAAGCTGCATATGGTGCCTCGTGTGACTCAGCACCGAGGTACCACTGTAGGATGTTCATCTTTTGTATCCAGGAACCCATATAGGCAGAAAAACTGAGAGGTTATTTTACATGTGTTAAGTTTAAGGCATTCAACCATAATGTTTTGAAATGTTTCCATTGGAGTCAATAATACCAATCATAATCTTTACAAATATTCCTGTATAAGATCCGTAGTAAATTATTATGGGCCTCTGTAGTAAAACGATAATTACATACTGTTCTATCTACGTTGCTCTTTCTGCTGTTGCTGGTTTCTTTATGATATAATGTGTAGTTGAGCTTCGTGTTGTTTCTCTTTCCTTTGTTTTGGGATCACTTCCCAGTATATGGTGATTATTAAAGTGTTTGAGGTTTCTATCCTGATACACCTGTTATTTAATTGTGAGGTTTTGGTTATATATCTGGTGCCTATTCTAGGTACTTCAGCATAGTGCTATCATTCTGTGTTTATCTTTCGTCTTCTGGCTTGCTTCATTTAACATAATATGTTCTAGGTCCATCCACGTTGCTGCAAAGTCTGTGATCGTATCATTTCTGACTGTCATGTAGTATTCCATTGTGTATAGATACCAGATCTTAAGGATCCATTCATCTGTTGTTGGACATCGAGGTTGGTTCCAAGACTTGGCTATTATAATGAGTGCTGCAATAAATAGTGGGGTGCACACATACTTTGGGATGAATGTCCTTCCGACTTGGGGATAGACACCTAGGAGAGCAATTGCTGGATCAAATGGCAGCTCAATTCTGAGTCCCTTTACCACTCTACAGACTGTTCTCCATAGGTGCTGGGATAGGGAGCATTCCCAACAGCAGTGGATGAGAGTGCTTTTCATACCACAACCCTGCTAACAGAGATTGTTTCCATTATTTTTGATGTGAGCCATCGTCACTGGTGTAAGTTGGTACCTCATTTTTATCTTGATTTGGATTTACCTAATGAGTGAAGGTGTGCATGTTTTTATGTGTTTGCTGGCCATCCTTCGGTCTTCCTCAGAGAAGTTTTTATTCATTTCATATCCCCATTTTTATGGCTTTATTTGGTTTTGGGGGGCTCAGCTTTCTGAGTGCTTTGTATATTCTAGATATCAGCCCTTTATCTGACATGTTGAGTGCAAAGATTTTTTCCCATTTATTTAACTGTCTTCTTGTGTTAAGTAGGGTTTCTTTTGCCATGCAGAAACTTTTTAGTTTGATGTAGTCCCATTTGTTTATGTTTGATGCTGAAGTTCTTGCCATTGGTTCTCCATCCTCGAAGACCTTTTTGATATATAGGTCTTCGAGTGTACTGCCTATTTCATTCTCAATAAACTTTATAGATTCAGGTCTGATTTCAAGGTCTTTGATCCATTTTGAGTTGACTTTTTTTTTATAAGAGTGAGGTATGCTTCAATTTTCAATTTCTTACATGTGGTTTTTCAGTTGTACTAACACCATTTGTTGAAGAGACTTTCTTTGTTCCATTTCAAATTCTTGGCTCTTTTGTCAAATAATAGTTGGCTGTATATCTGGTGGTTTATATCTGGAAATTCTGTTCTGACCCATTGGTCTGAGGTCCTGTCTTTGTTCCAATACCATGCTGTTTTGATCACTATGGCTTTATAGTATAGTTGCAGGTTAGGTAAAGAGATGCCACCCAGCTTCTTGTTTTTCAATATGTGTTTGGCTATCCTAGGTCTTTTGTGATTCCAGATGAATTTTGTGGTTGATTGCTCTATTTCTTTAAAGAATAATGTCTGAATTTGGATAGGGATTGCATTAAAACTATATATTTTGACTATGTTGATTTTTACCCTGTGGTGTGGGGTGGGTTCCTTCTCTGGATTGCAGCTCTGGGTGGGACAGTTGGGTGGGCTGGCTGAGGTTTGGCCTCTAGAGTGCCCTCTAGTGGAGCCTGATTAGTTGCTGCCTCCTCTTGTTGCCAGGCAGTGCAGTACCGCACCTGGCCACAATGGTGGAGGGCACTGTTGAGCCTGGCTCCTTTGTCCTCCTCCCCTATGTGGAAGTCAGCAGAGCTCCGCCCTTCCAGGCCTCTGCCAGAAGCTCCTCCCATCTGTCCCAGGGGTGCAGAGACGCAGTGGGGCAGGGCGGAGACAGAGTAAGGTCCCCTACTGTCTGCCAGCCTCGGAAGCCTCAGGGACGCGATCAGGGGAGTGGCAGAGGGGGGGTGGAGAGCTCACCTATGTTAGCAGGGGCCAGAAGCCTCGGAGACGCAGCCGGGGGAGGGGCGGAGACGGGGGAATGTCCCCTATGTCAGCAGGGGGAGGGGCAGAGACGGGCCAGAAGCCTCAGAGATGCCACAATTACATTTTTTTAAATACCACTTTGCTTATAAAATTTACTAATTACAAACATTTTAAGTGTCAACTATACAAGTTGCTAAGTCTTTTGATAAACAGTTTAATAAAAATATTTCCAACCTGTTATTCAATGTTCACATTTGAAAAGCTTCCAATGACCAAAACACTTTGCAAATTTCCCAAAGGAAAAAAATTAACCGAAATGATGCAATAATACTTAACATGACAATTGAAATTTCCTTGCAATATGAATAATACAAAATAGTAATAGGTGAGGGTGAGAATCTTGTATGCTCCGGGAAAGATAATAAACCAAGTCTGTCAGAAATTCAAATCCCCAGACATAGCAGGAACTAATAATGCAGAAAACATGTTCTGAGACTAATCCTTTAAATCAAAATTGTGGCAGGACTCAGCCACCCATGATAGGATACCAAGAAAAAGTTGCGAAGTCAGACTGGGTCCAGTATTTATCCAGTGGAGCTGGAACTAGACAGATCCGGGTTAAGCTGCCGCTGGCTCCGGGACTGCGTCTACCCTCAGAAATCAATGTAGAATAGTATTTTCTTTTGTACTTCTGTTCTCAGAGATCAAGTAGAGGACATAGTAAATCCATTTGTCAGGGAGATTTAAGCACATAAAAAGTTTTCAAAGAAAAGTAAAGTTCAATTCAAAATAAAATGGTAAACTCAGTTACAAACACATGTGAGAAATTAATACATAAAATGCCAATCAAACACAAAAATGTAGATGTCACTCCAGAAGAAATGGAATTTAAAAAATATATCACAAGATTTTTGCCATTAAAAAGTCAAGATATAAAGATATATCTTACCAATATTAGTATGAAGTAGTAATCTAGGGTCCAACTGAAGGAAATTTTTGAATTACTTGAATTAACCACTGGTTACAAAGTTGCTCAGAATACAGTTTTATTTTCACAATTACAGCATTGTTTATGATTGAGTTTTAGTAATTCAATGTCCAACATCCTTTACTAGTGCACATTTCCTGCCACTAATGTGCCCAATTTCCATCTACCTCCTTCCCCTGAATCTGAAGCAGACATTTGCTTCTCCTTTCTGTTTCTCCTTTTTTCGTTTTCTTCTTTCAATTAGGCATTGTGGTTGCAATATTGTTATTGAAGGGACATCATGCCTATCACTTTTTATCCTTTTAGCTCCTAGTTCTTGTCCAGAGTGATCCAAATTAAGAAATTTTATGCCTAAAAATGATGCTTTGTGAGTATGGATGTTTCATTGGCAGCGGGGCCCTTCATGACTTTGAAGCAATGACAGATTGCTCCTCCACCCTGCCCACATGAACTGAGGATGGTTCCAACAACTCTTATTTGGGGCCCTCACTGCTGCAATGTATTCTGTCCTCTCTGGTCCATGAAAATTAACTATGTTCTAGCTTGGCAATTAATTAGCAGGGCCCCTTCGATTAGCAGTGCAACTAAAACTATGTCAGCGCTATGAGCAGATAGATGGTCTACAGTCAGTACTTGTGTGAGCAATGCAGTGCTCAACCCAGGAGAGCACTCTAAGCAAACTGTGTGGACACCATGGTTAAGGGACACTGACACCTGGTGATCACTAGGCTAAGAGTGTGCAAGCCCAGGTAACCACCAATGTCATGTGTATGAAGACACATATAGGAGACCATCATTGCAAACTGCGACCTCTGTACAACCTCTGGTAGTGGAAGTAACAGAAAGAAAGGTTCAGGAGAGATATAAAGGGCTAAAATAGGCACCGGCTAGCATTTAATTAAAAACTGGTTTCAAAGACCAGTATGTAAGATGACAATGCAAAAAAAGTAGAAACAAAAATATGGATTTATTTTTTTGCTAATATTAATAGAAGAACAGTTTTACATTGATAGAAAACTGAAAATTGAGTACCAAATTCCCATGTCCTTTTTCTCTCTACCTACCTATCTGTTGGTTTGATCCCAAACTGAGCAGTGCTCAAGAGATTACTCCTAGTTTTGTGCTCAAAGATCACTTTTGGCAGTGCTAGAGGGAACATGTGTAGTGTGCAGGCACATGCAGACACTCTACTTAATATCTACAACTCCAGCCCTTGGACCATATTTTTGTTTATTATTTTGGGGTTTAAAATACTGTTGAAAATGATTTATGTTGAATGTAATTCCAACAGGAGACACATTGCCAGTGTATCCATCTCTATTCCCCAGAACCCCAGCCACCATCCCTCTCACACATCCTAAATTCAATTCTTTTTTTGGGGGGTCACACCTGGCAGCGCTCAGGGGTTCCTCCTAGTTCTACACTTAGAAATCACTCCTGGCAGGCTCGAGGGATCATATGGGATGCTGGGATTCGAACCACTGACCATCTGCACACAAGGCAAACACCTTACCTCCATGCTATCACTGCAACCCTCTAAACTCAACTCTATTGGTTTTAATCTTGCTACCTCTTTGTGTGTCTTTAAGACCCACATATGAAATAAAGTACTATAGTTAATACACTTTGTCGTTGTCTTGCTACTACTATTGAACCAACATTATCACACTTAATCAAGTTCATTCAGTATTACTATTAACCTAATCTCCTTAGATTCTATAATTCCATCTATTAAATACAGTCAGTGTCATTTTATTGGCCATAGGTGATAGCTTACAATTTAGACATGAAGCTAAACTTTATCTGCAAATGTGGGAAAAGCTTTTATTGGACTTTGTAGTGTGATTTCTATTCAGGAAACACCACTCAGAAAGACCATAAAAGTCTTTTCCAGAGGGGAAAACCCAATAGTAGGCAGAGCTACCAGTTAACTAAACAAATATTTTTTTCAAATGTAGAAATAGAGGTTGGAGAGAGAGTTATAGTGCATAAGGTGAGAAGGATAGTTAGGTATGGTTCCTCAGCTGTCCAGGAATGATCTCTGAGCACAGAAGTAGGTGTAAACACTGAGTACTGTGGGTCCACTCTAATAAGTGGATAGAAAAGAATGCATAATGCAGGGGAGTTTGCATGCTAATTTGGTGATATAACATGTGTTTTGAGAGCGGACATGCTGACTGATTCTCTGAGAGACCCTGTCACCTAAATGTTTGGAGAGGATTGTTGCAGGTTACCTTACGGTCATGTGTGGCAAGTAGACATGATCTGGAATTTCTTAATAGTGCCCTTTCTCCACTTTAGATATTAGCAATTTTAATTCTAGGATATATGAGCCATTTTCAGAAAGGTTTCTCAGAATCACCTTGTTTTTGATAGTCTGACAGTTGAGTTTCAGGTCATATATTTTGTAAAATGTTCTTCAGTTTGTATTTATGTGATATTTTAGAGTGAAATAATACTCTTTATGGAAGAAGATCACAAAAGTAAACTATACTGTTTATCAAATAACAAGATTACATACTCATGAACATGATTTATTGTTGGTGAATTTTTCCCAATGGTTTTCTATGCCTTTAATACAGTTTTTTTCCTGTTCACAAAACAAGATTTTGGTTTTAAGTCAATACTTGGAAGTACACTGGGATGACACCTGGTCCTGAATCTAGGATAATTCCTGACAGGGCTCTTTCCGGGAAATATAAGTAGTATTTGACTTTGAACTCAGGTTGGCCACTTGCAAAGCAAGCAAACTTCCTGCTATACCATCTCTCACACATGTTTAATATTTGTTATTTATTTTCTCAGAAGTGGCATCTTTTCTTTTGGAGAACTTTCTAAAGGATGATTCGTAATTATTCTCTCTCATTACCCACCCACATTTGGATCAATGATGAAATTTTTAGACCATCAAAGTAATGATGAGTGCAAAGAAATCTCTGGAAAATATATAGTCTTCCTAGAGAAATTCCCATGGAAATTGCTCATTCCCAAGACCCAAATTCAACCTCCAAATACTCATTGAAATTGTCATCAAAATGTTTACGGCCTTAGAGCTTCTGTATAGGAAACCAGGTTTCAGCTATCAATAATTTTCCTTCTTTCCAGCTCTGTCGACAAACTCAGAGTCTGATACCTTTGGCCAATTTCATTACCATGTTTCTTAACCCCCTACTATGTTTCAGCTGCCAGGCTTGTGGTTCATATTTCTCTCCAGGTTTTTGAGTGAAACTTTGTACCGAAGTGCCAGATAATGATATGAATCAACATAGAATTCAGTTTGTTTTCTGTTTCATTAAAGTGTTACAAAGACATCAAATTTCACAAGAATGTAAAAATTATAAGACTTCTGAATGTCCTCCGATGTTTCATTTTCTAAAATCTATACTATTGAGTGTGTGAGACAAAAACGCTTTTTTTCTTTATTTTTAATTTTCTTTGTTTATTTTTGTAACCACACATACCCAGTGATGCTCAGGGTCAATCCTACTTCTACACTTATAATTCCCTCCTGGAGGTGCTCAAAAGACCATATGGGACGTTGGAGAGTGAAACTGCTTGAATAAATGTACAACAAACACCCTGTCTATCATTGTTAGGTCCCCAAGGCATATGTCTTTAAAATATACAATAGATTTTCTATGCATTCTAAATCATTTATGGTATCTTTGATGTAATGAAAGAGAATAAATTATGATTTTGTTTTTGTTGTTGGAATCCTAATATCAACGTACTATAAATATCAAAATGATGATGATATTGGTAACCGAAATAATGCATATATTGCTATATTACAGGAATTGAATTGAGAGTGGTGGGCTCTTTCAAGCAGTGCTCAGGAGGCCTGACCTGAGATGTTCAACCATTTGGGAAGTCAGGTCAGTGAAAGAGTAGAGCCCACCAAAGCAGGCCCAGGCCCTGTAGTGCTGGGGAACTTCCTGGGCCACCCTGTGAATTCTTTGGGAACCATATGGTGCCAAAATCTGGACCCAGATCTGACACATGCTAGTTTTATACTAACTACTGTACTATATCTTGTCTCCCCTGAATTTTTAATTTAAATCAGGGCACTGGATCCCTTAATGTAATTTAATCTTCATAATTAAAGAGGAATTTCTATTACTTCAGAGTTCTTTTTTTCTGTTAAAGTTAACTTCAATAGATAATATGAATCAGGGTAGAAACTAATTTTTAGTGGATAGTGCACTTGCCTTGAACAAAATGGACCTGGTTCCACCCCAGCATGCCCCAAGCCCCACCAGGAGTAATTCCTGAGAACAAAGCCAGGAGTAAACCCTGAGAACTTCTGGGTATGCCCTCCAAAACAAAAAATAAGAATTGTACTTGTGATGACTTCTTTGCTAAACACTTGTGAGACACTTTTACAAGCCACTTTAAATGCAATAGTAGCAAAAGCAACTGTGGGAATGATCTGTTAATTCCTGTTTGGGAGGGTATCAGAGAGTTGATTATTCTGGAAGAAACTAAATTGGAAATTAATTTATCTTTAATGTAAGGCATGTGTCACAGGATTTCATGTCCTCTGTACATTCCCCAAGTTCATGGAAATATTTTGTAGAAATACTCTTTTAACATTTGATACAATGATGAAAAAGATGAGTTAAAACTTGATAAATTTGACTATCTTTTTATATTAATATTTTATATATTTTTATTTTGATATGCTAAAGTTGCCTCATGTTGGTAATCATAGGATTTTCCTATAACACCCTATTCATCATATGTAATTTATTGCTTTGTCTAGATTTTTCGTTCATATTTATTTACACACTGGTTTGAGCAATATACAAGCTTGATATATGCTTAGACTACTTACTTCCATTTAGTTCTCTTCATATTCTTTGGGGCATAAATTCCATTATGTATATCACTACCTATATTTAAAATAACAGATAATGTTATGTTGTTTAAATATTATGATTCTTTAAAAAAATTGTCATATCCAGCAATACTTAGGGGTTACTCTTGATTTTACACTCAGAAATCACTCAGGGAGGGCTCAAAGGTTCATATGGGTTGTTGAGGATTGAACATAGGTTGGACAAATGCAAGGCCAAGAGCCCTACCCACTGCAATATCATTCCAGACCTTATATTATTTAATACATAACATTATTCAGACATCTCAACAGAATAAGCAAAATTTGTTGTACATAAACTTATATCTGTTGTTCTTTGTTTCTGATAATCCAAGATCTTTTCTATTTTATGTTCAAGGACATTTCTTTCAAAATTTCTTTTTTTCTAAATTTTTCTAAACATTTTCTAAATGTTTTGGAGACCTTGCAGTACTAGCCTCGTGTTTTTTCATTTTTTTCTTAAATAACAGGCACTGTAGAAGATGACTAACACTCCAAACTTGATTTCAGTTCTGAGACATTTTACATGCTTATTTTAGTATATTTTGAGTTTGCCAAGGGTTTGCCTAGTGTTTTTTTTTTTTTTTTTTTTTTTTTTTGGTTTTTGGGCCACACCCGTTTGACGCTCAGGGGTTACTCCTGGCTATGTGCTCAGAAGTCGCCCCTGGCTTGGGGGGACCATATGGGACGCCGGGGGATCGAACCGCGGTCCTTCCTTGGCTAGCACTTGCAAGGCAGACACCTTACCTCCAGCGCCACCTACCCGGCCCCCTCTTTTTTTTTTTTTTTTTTTTTGAATGCCTAGTGTTTTCTTACAGTTAAATTTTTTGCTTTCCCAGTTAATCTCTTTGCTGAGGATACCTGCCACTTCTGGTTGGCAAAATAAGTAATATTGTGGATTGTTATATGAAGATGAAGAAGAACAAAATGCAAGACAGACATTCTTAACCTTTGCTGTTATCAGTGGCACTACAGAAAAGATTTTTTGCACTGACTGTCCAAATTGGCAGGCCATCAAGGGCTGGTTCTGTGCTCAGTCTTTAGACATACCATAACAAGGTTGCAACTGGTTTGTTCCTGAGATTACTCTGGAAATTTTTGTCTAAATTAGTATATTTATAATATGTAAGTTTCTTTATTGTACAGTTGAAGTAGGTCCTTCTTCGATAATCATGTATTTCTCTCTCTGATTCTCTGTACCACGTTTCTTATCCTGTTTCTAAAGCCAATTGAATTGAACTATTGACCTGCTTCCAGCAGAGGTTGGTGGCAGAGAACAAGCTCGAAAAACACACAAGGACTCTCCAAGCTTTAGGTCTCTGGGGTAGTCATGAATGATTACACAAAGAAACCATTTATTCTATATGCTGCATGACTCCCAACCAGGCCTGACATTGTGTAAGCTAACAGAGACATTAATATACAATAGGGACATGAAGAACAAAGGCAGTGGACTGTTTCACACAACTAACCAGCACTTCACACTTAAAATATAGAGTGAAGTCCTGACAGATTCCTATTCTAATTTTTGACAATGTTGTCTTTACCTACTTTTACATCTAAAAGACCAAACAGTCAGATTCTATGCACTTACCTGACTAATTTTTACAGCAGATATTTGTTCCCAATTCTATTATTTTCTGAATATATTATTCTTCCCTGGGTACACTTTTGCAATTATTTTTCATTCTAATATCTAAATTATATTACCTAAGGGTCTCTCCCATCCTTGGTAATGTTTTGGGCCAGAGCTATGGTACATGCAAACAGGTAGGGCATTTCCCTTGAGTGCAGCTAACCTAGGTTTAATCCTAAGAATCCATATAGCCCCTTGAATAAAAAAAGTGCCTGAGAAGATATGAGTGGGTTAGAAAACTGCAGTGAAGGTTCACATTTGCTTCAACAGAAATAGTCTCTAATCTAATAAAATTTCCTTTCAGAATTTCCTTGTGCACGTGAGCCTAGATATCTTTAAGGCTATGGTTTCAGGTAGAATTCCAATATATCCCTGACATATGCTTTCATTCTCACGTTTGTTGTTTTTCTGTACTGTCCACACTGATTAATAAGAAAAGCTTGAGGGTGATAGAGAGATACTGTAGGGACAAAAACACTTTGCTGCACACAATAGAACTTTATTTGGAACCACATATGGTACACCAACTTCCTCCAGGAGTAAACTCTCAATATGGCCCTGTCAACACTTGATAGATCCACCAGACTGAAACCCAACAAAATATACTACCCCTGGAAAGAGAAATGAAGAACGAGGACTAGTGTGTGTGTGTGTATATACATATATATATATATATATATATATATACATACATATACTCCATCCCCAAAAACCTGGATACACATTCTTCTCCAATATACATGGGTCATTTTCCAGGATAGACCACATGCTGGCACATAAAACATACCTCCATAAAATCAAGGGGATAGAAATTTTTCAGGCTACCTTTTCTGACCACAAGGCTCTGAATCTAGATGTGAACTACAAAGGGACACAGAAGAAAACTTTAACAATTGGAAATTAAACAGCCTATTACTAAAAACCAGTGTGTCCGAGATGAAATCAAAGAGGAAATCAAAACCTTCCTGGAAACAAACTACTAAAATCTATGGGACACAGCAAAAGCGGTCCCGAGAGGAAAATGTATAGCTTTGCAAGCACACATCAGGAAGGAAGAAGGGACATACCTGAATAGCTTAATGATGCAACTCATAAAATTAGAAAATGACCAACAAAAGGGACGAAAAATAGGGAGACAGAAAGAAATAACAAAGCTGAGAGCAGAAATCAATGAAATGGAAACCCAAAAAAAAAATTCGAAACATAAACGAAAGCAGAAGGTTTTTTCTTTGAAAAATAAACAAGATTGATAGACTCTTTGCAAAACTCACAAAGAAAGGGAGAGAGAGAAACATGATAACCTGTATTAGAAATTAAAAGGGGGGGGCAATGAGGCATGCTAGAGGTAAGGTGTCTGCCTTGCAAGCGCTAGAAATTTTGCAAACTACATTCGCTGACCGCAAGGCTCTGAAATTATTTGTAAATTTTAAAGGGACTCAGAAAAAAAAACTTTAACACCTGTAAGTTAAACAGCATCATACTCAATAACCAGTGGGTCCGAGATGAAATCAAGGAGGAAATCAAAAGGTTCCTGGAAACAAATGACAATAAAGACACAAATTATCAGAAATTATGGGACACAGCAAAAGCAGTACTGAGAGGAAAATATATAGCTTTGCAAGCACACATCAGGAAGGAAGAAGGAACTTACCTGAGTAGCTTAGTGACACAGCTAATAGAACTAGAAAGTGCTCAACAAAAGGACCCAAAAATAGGAAGACAGAAAGAAATAACAAAGCTGAGAGCAAAAATCAACGAAGTGGAAACCCCAAAAACAACCCGAAAAATCAATGAAAGCAGAAGTTGGTTTTTTAAAAAAA